>NC_043701.1:24513878-24732188 GCF_006229205.1 Suricata suricatta
ATACACAAAGGCAATTCAGCTATCACAGCCAAATTGCTGCAGCACTACCCTAAAAAGAGAGGGTCATTGTTTCTACTTCAGGCTGTGATGTTGTTGACTTCTAAGACAGAACAGCACATTTATAATGAAAATAAGATGCAGGCATTTTTGTTGAGTGGATTGTGAAATGGAATTACATCTAAGTTTCCTTTAAGCTGGGACAGTTAGTTAAAGGGGTGGATGGGGCACCTGGGTGGCTCAGTTAACATCTGACTTTGGCCCAGGTCATGATCTCACAGTTCATGAGTTTAAGCATTCAGGCTCTGTGCTGACAGTGCAGAGCCTGCTTGGGATTCTCTCTCTCTCTCTCTCTCTCTCTCTCTCTCTTTGTGCCCCTGTCCTGTTAATGCTCTCTCTCACACACAAAATAAAATTAAAAAAAAAATGTGGTAAGGATCTGAGATCAGTAGGTTAATGCCATAACTTTTACTTCAAGTGGCTAACACCCAGCCATCTATGGTAGGACAGTAAACTGAGGATGGAGACAATGAAATGGAATAGAGTTGAAGGGGATTTGTAGAAAATAAAATGCTTGTATACAGTCATTTCAGTATGTTTGGTCATGTTTAGAATATATTTGGAAAGGTAACTAAAAGGAAAAATGACCCTGCTAGGTAAGAATTTCCTTAAAGTATTAGAAATGGAAGCAGGGGAGGGAGGACACTAATCTGCTAGATGGTGTAGGAAAAGCCATGGGGTTGGTAAACGAGGCCAATGGAAAAGAGCATTAATAAGAGCTGTAACTGCAGAGTGCTGAGAGGGCAGAGATGAAATTGAAATCAGTTGTAAAACAGAGAAGGCGCCCCCTTGCTAATGGGATAGCCTTGTCCTGCAAGGACACAGAGGTGGGATTAGGCTAGGAAGCTAAGGTTGGTATGCTGCTGCTGCTGCCGTTGTCCAGTCTGAATTCTCAGACAGAGGAAAAGGTGCCCAATCAAGGGCTTATTTGGAGTAATGACAATAGATATCACTAATTAATGGGGGCTTGCTATATGCCAAGCACAATGCTTTAAATTTAGCACTTTAAACACATATTCTCTCATTTAATCCTATGCATCAGGTATATTGTTAATACCGTTTTACAGATGGAGACGCTGCAGTTTAACAACATTAAGTAATCTGCCCAAGTAAATAGTAAACAACTGAAACCTGTGGATTTTCAACTCCAGGACCACAGCTCTCGATCATAGTGGTCAGCATCTTCACTTAGGGATAATTAAGGACATCGGTTTACATAGTTGTGGCAGCCATAGAGTGATGCTTAAATAAGAATAACTAGAACATGTGGGGCTTGAAGGAAGGTCATTAAAGAAGGCTGCATTTTAGGATATAGAAGAATATAAATTCTGGTTATGGAATTATAAAAAAATTAGTTGAAAATAAGGTATTGAGTAACTGGGGAACTCTCAAAAATACCTATGGATTTTTTTTTCAACTTTGATTTTTATTTGAAAATGCAACATCACTTTTTTAAAATTGAAGAATAGTTGACACACAAAGTGATTTTAGTTTCAGGTGTACAACATAGTGATTCAACAAGTCTATACATTATATTGTGCTCACAGGTGTAGCTACAGTCTGTTGCCATACAATGTTATTACAATACCATTGACCGTATTCCTTATGCTGTACCTTTTATCCTCATGATGTATTGATTCCATAACTGGAAGTCTGCATCTCTCCCTCCTCCTCCTCATTTTGCCCATCCTCCCCACTTGTCCCCCTCTGGAAACCACCAATTTCGAACCTCACTTCTAATCAACTTTCTATGGTACTTATACACACTTATTGTTAGAAGTCCCTCCTTTCCTCTAAGTGCTGGTATCTTCACAGATCGTTTTTGTCTTTAGAAAGAATTAAACTAGACCTTGAAGGGAGAATATCTATGCGGGTACCTGCTGTCCTTCTAGGGACACTTACCTGCTAGATTACTCCTTAAACTCATTCTGCCATCTGCTGGTAACTTCCCTGAACTGCAGACACAAGGTTCCAGGGTCCTGTCTAATTAGTGGGTGCCCCAGGAATGGCATTTTAGAGGGAAACAAATCATGACACCCCAAAAATTCAAAATGAAAAGCCAGAATAATTTTGGGCCTCATGGGCACCAAGAAAACCACCAATTTATTCAAAGAAAATCTTCATTTAGTAGCAGGAAATTGGCCATTTGGAACCTGTCTTTTTGACCTATAAATATCTGTCTGGATCTGCTGTTCCAGGTCGGTAAATTCTGCCAAGAACTACCTGAAAATTTATTCCTATTCACCAAGTTCATGGTCCACAGTCTATGAATTTAATTCACATGATGCTTTGATTATGTGAAAGAGCACTATTCTTCCTGGAAGGGAGTAGTTATAGTCACCCTTATATTCTCTGCATATTTTGACCGTTGTGACTTCAAATGACATAGATTTTTCTTTTCTAATTTAACATTTTAATTTTATAATTCTATCCTGGTTTGCAACACGCCTTCCAGTGATACTGTCATTTCTGTTCCAGCTTTGGAGGAGAACGGCCACGTGTAGGAGAGTCTGTAGTTTGACCGGGTTCAGGTGCTCTGGTGGCCAAGGGAAGGGGTCGAGCAGAGAAATCACAGGGCTGAGGCTCACTCCAAAGTTCTTCTAACATAACAGGGGAAGTGCAGAAATATCATAGTCCTTTGAAACCTCATATAAATAGTATATTAACATATATCGCTTATGTTAGCCAAATAAACCATTAGGAAACTTACTTGCTAGAAGTCAGTTACAACCCAGTTGACATTTAATTGTCTGTATTTCCTTGAATAGTTGAGAAAGTGGACCAAGCAATGGAATAAGAGAGCAGAAGAAATAATACCACTGTTGCCTGTCTTCCCCCCCCTTTTTTTTTTGTCTACCTGACAAAAAGAGAGGGAGCCTCTTCTGAACATTTTGTATATTGGCTCCCATTCTCCCCATCATGTAAATATTTATTTCTTTAAAAATTTAACTAACATGTATTATACTTACTAACACATACATATTATATGAAATTATATAATACAAATAAGAAGAATTTAATTAATAACCCATTAAATACCAGCTAGATATTATGCTGAATATTTTAGTGTCCTATGCAAACATATGCATATTATTATGTTCATTTTACATAAAACCTAAGAAAAATACTATGCATTAACTTATTTTATTCTAATATAGCAATATATCATGAACTACCTTTAAGTTAATAATTATAGATTTAGCTCATAAATTTTTGTAGCCACAAAGCATTCCATTATATTTATGTCCTCTATTGTTAGTTACTTTAATAAACAACTTTATATCTAATTAAGATATATTCTTACAGGTGGCATTGCTAGGTGAAGCATATAAAACACCATTAGTATTGTATGAGATATTAATAGGGGAATAATATAGTTTTAAATGTGGCTTTGAATTGTATTTGATACATATGAGGTTGAACATGTTTTGTACACATATTGGCTGAATGTATTTCTTTTTTAATATATTTTTTAAACTTTTGCCATTAAATCTCTAAAAATTTATTTCAAACCTTTCTAATTTTTTTATTTCAACTTTTTCCATATACAATGTTACATCTTTTATTCATCATGTGTTGCAAATATTTACCCAATATATTTATTTGCCTTTTAATGCTGCTGATAAATTATGGCTTTTTCGCATTTCACAAGTTTTATATTCAGGTACATATATCAAGTATTCCTTTTAAGGTTTCTGACTTTGGCATAATGCTTTGAAAGGTTCTCTCTGGGATGCCTGGGTGGCTTGGTAGGTTAAGCATCTGACTTTGGCTCAGATCATGATCTCACGGCTCATGAGTTCGAGCCTCACATGGGGCTCTGTGTTGACAACTCAGAACCTAGAGCCTGCTTCAGATTCTGTGTCCCTCTCTCATTCTACCCCTTCCCCACTCATTTTCTCTCTCTCTCAAGAGTAAATAAACATTAAAAAAAGTTAAAAAAGAAAAAGTTTTCCCTCCCATTCTATTATCATAGCACTCTGTTTATCTTAATTTTATTTTTTACATTAAAATCATTAATTCATCTAGAATTTATTTTGGTATACATTTGAGAGAAGGATGTAACACATTTTCTCCCTAAATCATTAGCTTGAACACTACTTAAATGATCCCAGAAAACTGGATATTCTGTAAAGTTTCAGATCCTCCAAGTATTAACTATACTCTGGTGGCAGATTTGGGATGACGTAAATGGCAAGCTCAGAGGCCAGCTAAAGCAACATCATGGAGTGAGAGAGAAAGAAACATTAACTCAGTATTTAATGTTCTACATTTCTCTGTCTTTAAATATAAGAAGAATTACTATTGATGAACTGGGGCATGGCTACATTACACTTATAAATATTTAAATAAGAAAAACAGGGGAGAAATCTTCTAAAGGCAGTGATTTCATAGTGAGAAAGAAGCCTGCCTGGTGAGTAGATGAGGGACTTCTAAGGGGAACCTCAAGTGCATTAGGAAGGACACTTTGATGAATGACAGAGGCTGGTCTCCTTCCTGGGTCTGTACAAAGCAATGCATTAGGATATGATGAGATTTGTAGAGCTTATGGTTTTTAAGGTACCACAAAGCAATTTGGGAAGGTAGAATATTTTCAGCAGATTAGTCATCATTATCGTCATTGCCATCATCTACAAAAAAAGAAAAAAAAAGGGAAACAATTTGAAAGTTAGAGCTTGTATTTGAGGATGACCATGTCATTGAACCTGAAAAAGGAATATTCCGGTATTTTCTGACTTTGTACCATATGAAATGATTCTTCCAATTCTATGTATATCTTTGAAAGAGGCATCAGGGTTCAATCTGTTCCTCACCCTGGCTTCTACTTCCCTGGATTGGGAAGGAGGGGAAGACTAGTTTGCCTCAAATTCTGACCTGTCTCACTCAGGTTCTTAAGTCTTATGGAGTGATGAAAACCTAGCCTACAGGGAGCAGGTTGGATAGGTGAGGAAGCATAACAAAGGTATTAGTAATAGTTATTCCTAATAACGATAACCACAGTTATGGAATACCTACTAAATGACAATGGTCTTTTACTCTTCATAAGCAACAATATGTTACTAGCAGCTGAGTCTCCTACCTGGGGAATATGCCTCCTGCAGTCCAGGAAGGAGAAGGGATGGTGCTACCTTTGGAATGGATTTTCTAAGTACAAGGAGGGATCCTTGATACTTTACCATCTTTTATTCTTGTGTGCCAAACCAGGAATCAAAGAAGCATTTTAAATTAGGTTTGGATGACCCTACTGCATGGGTATAATCTTGACTAATTGTTATTGTTACTGCTGCTTGTTCCTTTACCCTTACATCCATCCTACTCATTTTCATCAGATTAATGTTCCTAAACCAACTGCTGTGGTATTTGCCATCCTTTTATTTGTCTCACTTGGGATGTTTGTTGAACATGGAGATTCCTGAGCTCAGCTTCAGCTTTAGCATCCCAGGTGATTCGATTAAATACTAGGGCAGTACTCTTGCAACATCAGTGTCAACAAGAATCATAGAGTTCATCAAAATGCAGATTCTGACTCAAGAGGTCTGAGGAGATCCTGAAACTGCCTATATATGGGCTCCCACATGGTGTTGCTACTTCTGGGACACCGATCACACTTTGGGTAGCAAAGGGCTAGATTGTCCTTTTGGTCCTTCTGTGTACTTGACCCCTTTTCAGCCCTCTAGATGACTTCTTCTTCCTCTCCACCTGGCATCTCTGAGACGGTCAAACCAATCTCTCATATGTTCTCCAATAAGACTGCACAGATTAAACTTTGCTTCAAGTTCTCATCAGTGCTGTTCTTTCTGATCTCCATCAGTCAAAACCAGATCCTTCTTGGAGGACCTTCCCACTCTCACCTCATAGGTAATTTTCTTTTCAATAGCCCACATCTCTGAAGTTCTCTGACCGCCTCTAGGAATGCCAATCATCTGCTCTTGGTATTACAACAAATTATATAACTTCACATGTGGATACATGAGGAATTCAGTTAAGTAAAACTAGTCTTGTTGAAGTGAACTGCATATTGTCCCTCCAGACAGTTGCTACTAGGCAGGAACCAAGATTGACATGGAGCCAGTTCAGCCATATTTCAAAAGCCAAAGTTCTCTTTATCATCCTGCTGATGCGTAGGATCCCCATATCTGTAGTTATATCTAACTTGAACTTGTCATTCAAATTAATCCTAGGAGTGGGGCATGGAGAACATACAGAAATGACCTATCAGTACGAGACAGGCATAACTAATATGCCCCTCTCCCCAAAGTAAAGGAAAATGTTTATGCATTTACCCAGTTTTCCTTTGTTTTATAGTTCCAGATCAACTAATCTGGATCTGTATTTTGCCCATCAGAACTTTCCTTCATGTCTTTGTTCTGTCTTGGTAAGAGGCAAACACCAAAGTCCTTTTTCTTAATCCCTAGTTATGTACTTTGAATTTGTCGTTGGCCATTCCCTTCGCATCCTTGAAGGTGATGAACACCACACAATAGGAGAAATGCTCTAAAATATTAATCTCAATATAACACATAACAAGTTGAACTTGGCACTATGTAAATATGGAAAAAAATTCGGAGACATTCTTTAATGCAGAGCTTAGAGTATCATGATGTCCTTTGTTCTCATAGAGGCATTTTATTCTTACACTATTTTTGGAGATGTAAATTTATCCCCAAAGAAGACAATCCTGAATCTCTTTCAAATGCTATTAGTGTTTCAATATACTTTTATGCATTACATAGACTTGTCCAGTATTTGTTATCTCCTTATTCCTACTTTTAATGTGGACATAAAAATGTATCTTGAGATAGTATTGGGCTTAAGAAGACAAAAGCATGTTGGTGTTAAGGGAGAAGAGAAAGGGCAATAATTTTGAGTTGCTTTGTTGTTTTACACTATCTTAGTGTTAGTTATGGATTTTGGAATAATATTTCATGTTCTTGGAGTAGTTTTTATCCAATGATTAGACCTTCAATTTTTCAGCACTTTTCCCCTGAATCTCTTAAGGTCAAAAATCATGAATAAATCCATGCTTGATAGACTGAAAGGTTTTAGCTTCAGAGAGTTGTCAGTAGACTTCAAATTGGAGCAGTCTTTCAGTTCTGTTACTTGCAAGTTATTGATAAATTTGCACACCACTGGCTGCAGACCTCATGAATATATTCATGGACCATGGAGCATGGCTTGGTATTTAGAAGAATCCAAAATGTGATTTTTTAAAAATTAACTTGAGCTGGGAATATTATTTATGGTCAAATATTTAAAATAAATAATAAAAAATTAAGAATATGTGCCACTGTACTTTTAATTTCAGATTCAATGTGAAAAATGTAAATAATAAATTATAAATCACAAATGATGTTCTTAGGCCATTCATTTTAAGCCATCTTTATTAATGCTAATCACAACACAGATCAAGTATTTATAAAAATTAAGAGGTTTAGTATGGTAACTCTGATTAAATTCTAACCTTTATACTGATAGAAAAGTTAGGGGAATTATAAACTGTGAATATCTAAAAATTAATGAGCTATATTTCTGATAATAACTAATAGGATGGGAGAAAGGAAACCTGTAGGCTTAATGACCATTTCTGTAGTTTACAGTTCTATTTGAATTTTTTTTCAGTAGACAAATTGTAATTTTAAAATGTCCAATTATCTCTCCCACTAAGAGAGAATAGAGCACTTCATCTTATAAAGGTATGTCTTGAAGAGTGGCAAGATGGTGAACTCATGGCAGGGCTGAGTACAGAGACAAGCCATACCCCAATAGGTCTTCCAAAAATGTTTGTTGGAATATGAATTGAATGTTTATTTGCTATTAATGAATATAATATGTCCATGAGAGGGGAGTTACTATTTTTGAAGAGCACTTTAAAAGGAGAATCTTAGCTAACTGATACTATGCTATGTATTCACAGAGATCACCATGTTAATGCTCTCCTAGACCCAAAATGGAGAAAGGAGGATACTGTGAACCTGAAATGAGGTGGCATTATATATATATTAACTTAGTTGTTTGGTATAAAAACTAAGTCAGCAAGTTTCTATTAGCCAGTATGTTATAATTATTAGCAGGAAATAGGTTACCAGGAGCTTTGATATGTGATCATCTTAAATACTACCAGTATAAATACCACCAAATCCTGGGAGACAGGTAGGTCAATGTGATGACTGGCTTGCCCAGTGTATTATTATTGTCACAGATCCAACTCAGTGAAGGTCATTTCAATCATCTTCTGGTCATTTATGTTTCCTCCTTTGGTAAACACATTTTGAAGACATGGGAACATTACTACCAAATCTGGAGCTGTTATAACAGATATAAAGATAACTTTAAAATTCCATTTTGTTGTGGGAAGTGAGATGATTGCTGATAAGTGTTTGCTGGAATTCTACCTTTTTATAACATTTCCATGAAATTTAATATGTGGGACAGTCTTATAAGGAAAAAAAGCTTAAAATGATCATATGCCTTTTTACTGATCCATTTGTCAATTTCTTCCTTCATTTACAAAAGTCTATAACAAAGATATGGTCTGATAAAATTTACTTAGCCCCTGAAATCAGTTATTTGATTAGAATTCAGCTTTGTGTAAATTTCAATCTTTAGAATCTTAACTCATTCATGTTGAGAAAACTTGTAAGCTGAAATTCTTTTCAAGATAATGTCATCAGACTAATGATGATATATTCATTATTTTATTTTAAATTGTTGTTATTTGCAGATTATGTTGGCATTTTAAATTTAGAGTGCCTGTAATG
Source organism: Suricata suricatta (assembly GCF_006229205.1). NCBI lineage: Eukaryota > Metazoa > Chordata > Mammalia > Carnivora > Herpestidae > Suricata > Suricata suricatta. The sequence continues at coordinate 24,522,695 of NC_043701.1, forward strand.
AGGGAATTCTACCTTTCCAGACATTTTGGGATTGTTACTCATCAGCCTTTATTTTTCCAACTTCACTAGCTATAGCAACATATATACTCAATAACCTCCATCTTCCTATGGAGACCTGTGGATAATTTGGTATCTGTATTTATTCCATCTAGATCTCCATTCATTTGGACAATTGGGCAATGTCTGTAGGGTTCCAGCTTTTTTTTTTTTTTTTTTTTTTTTTTTTTGAGGAGCAAATGGAATTTTCTGGTGGTTTAGAAATGCTCCAAGGTGAAGAGTGGTATCATTGATAGATGTGGCTGTTATTTATGACTTCCCTCCTATTGGGAATCATAGGGATCCAGAGAGGAGTGAGTGTGTGGCTGCAGAAGACAACTTACCAATTATGAAAGAGTTTAGCTGACCATGGTCCCAAGTTTTAGGGACCCCCATTTTATTTAGTATTTTTAAGTGTTTTCTTAGAGGACATTCCATCTTAAAAACAGATTGTTTCATAAATAAAACCTGTTTTATGTTGATGCTTTTCTTTTGTTATGTACCTAATTTAAAATTAGTCAATTCCTGTGAATTTTTTTGGGAAAACAAATGAGTCAAGGTGGAACAGATACGTCACTTGATTTGCCTGCTTTTGAGCTAGAGTATCTCAACTCTGTCCCTGTTGTCTGTTTCTGTAGTTCTGTATTACAGTATATTTTAAGCCTTGGTTTAGAGTCCATTGTTTTTAACCTCAACTGCTCAGTTGACTCAGAGAGGGAAGCTTTTTTTAAAAATAATTTTTTGAATGTTTATTTGTTTTTGCAAGAGAGAGAGAGAGAGACAGCATGAGTGAAGGAGGGACAGAGAGAGAGGGAGATGGATCTGTAGCATGCTCCAGGCTCTGGCTGTCAGCACAGAGTCCGATACCAGTACAAACTCAAGAACCTTGAGATCATGATCTGACCCAGAGTCATATGCTTACCCGACTGATCCACCCAGGCCCCCTTAAAGAAGGAAGTTTTTAAAAATTCTTATGCCTGGGCCCCATCCCTTTGACTTCCAGATTTAATAAACAAAAATACAAGATACACAATTAAATTTAAATTTCAGATAAACAACAAATAGTTCTTTAGTATAAGTTTGTTAAATAAGCATGTCCTGTATTTTATCTGGCAGCCTTCCCTAAAGCCCATACATGCTGGTTTAATAGGTCTGGGATAAGGGCTGGCCATTGGTGTTTTTATGTATTCTCCTGCTGAACATAATTTACAGCCAACTTGGGAACTATTGGCTAAGATAAACAGTGTTTCACAGACTATAGTGCAAATAAGAGTCCACAGCAGTTTTTGTGAAAATGCAACTTCTCAGTTCCCCTCCAGTCTGATTCGCTAGCATGGAGTTGAGGTACTTTAACAAGTATCCCAGCACTTCTGAGACGGTTTGTGGACCACACGAGAAAGACTGTTTACGGGCATTTTAGCAAGCACTGATATTTCTTTTTCTTAATATGAGTGTAATATTTTTTTTATTTTTAGTAAAATCTCATAATAACAAAGTTTCAGGGTGCAGCATAATATACTGGTTACAAATGAACACTATATTTATATCTTAGAATAAGTGATATGGATTAGAAAGATGTTTCTCAGAAGAAAAATAAAAATCAATGTGAATTGTGTTCTGCTTGCTTTCATTTCTTATGTAACAAATAAAAAACATTTATCTTCTAAATTGGAAAATAGGTCTTTGTGATGACAATATGTTAACCTTAAAGACTCTGCTTTGCTAAAGGACTCTAATCTTTGGTAACTGGAGAAATGACCTTAGGAGACACTGAACGTGAGGAACTGACACTACCAATTTGGGATTGGTTGTAAACTCATGCTGAGCAAAATGTCTATGAAGAGGCAGTCTACAAGGTTAATAGCCTGATATTTTCAAGATTACATACAAGGAAAAATAATATAGATAATTAACACTGCTGGTGCCAAGGGCTGTTTTTTTCATTTCTAGGGTAGTTTCAGTAATAAAAGAGCAGAGACATTCTGCCTTATTTTAGCTTCTTTGTTTTGGTGATTTCTGAATTCCAAATTGTTATTTTTTCCTAAGACTTAAAGAAAACCCAGAGAAATTAGTATCATGCTTTATTTTCAAGGGCTATGTAAATTGATATAAATCTATACTGCTGTTAATGATCCAAAATAATTTCCTGTGGGTGTGATTCCCCCCATAATCTCTTAATGCATAATTGATTAACCTCAAAACTTATTTTATATTATGAGCATTTTCATACAGGATTGACCCCCCCAGTCACTTTCCATGGTTCTTTTAAGTCCTGTGGTCTTTGGTAGGTTGACTCCTTTTTTTTTCTGGCTTTCCTCCAAATATGGAAATATCTTAGGTTATTTTTTCCAAGTTTTTCTACTTGAACTATTTCAGCAAAAGTGAACAGTTATTAGTTGCTTTTTATTACAAACATTTACTAGCTACTCAGCTCAGCCTTTCCAAATTATGGCATTATGACTCTATAGATTAGAAGGCCACTGATGGGGTACCTGGGTGGTTCAGTCAGTTAAGCCTCTGACTTCAGCTCAGGTCATGATCTCACGTTTGTGGGTCCTGCGTCCGCTTCTGTGCTGACAGCTCAGATCCTGGAGCCTGTTTCTGATTCTGTGCCTCCCTCTCTCTCTGCTCCTCCCCACTCATGCTCTGAATCTCTCTGTCTCAAAAACAAATAAAACATTAAAAATTTTTTAAAAAAGACAATTAGTTCTGTGCAATCTTTATAAAAAATAAATAAAAGGCCACTGTTATTCTTTTTTACTTTAAGTTTATTTATTTATTTTTGAGAGAGAAAGAGAGAGAGAGCAAGCTGGGAGGGACAGAGAGAGAGGGAGAGAGAGAATCTCAAGGAGGCTCCACACTGTTAGCGCAGAGCCTGATGCGGGGCTTGAACTCGTGGATCATGAGATCGTGACCTGAGCCAAAATCAAGAATTGGATGCTTAACTGACTGAGACACCTAGCTGCCTCTAAAGGCCACTGTTATTCTAAGGAGACTTGTGATGGCTTTTGGGTCCCAGTTGTGTTTGCTTTCACTTTGAGACTGGTAAGTTCTCTCACTGATGCTAGTAACTCACGTTTATACAGCTCTTTACAGTGTTCATGATAACTTTACATACATTTTAAAAAAAATTTCGTCTTCTCAAAAGTTGCCTAGGTGGCTTGGTTGGTTAAGCACCTGACTGTTGATCTCAGCTCAGGTCATGGTCTTACCTTTGAGACTGAGCCTCACATCAGGCTCTGTGCTGACATTATGGAGCCTGCCTGGGATTCTCTCTCTCCCTCTCTCTGTCTTGCCTCTGCTTGCTCCCTCTCTCAAAATAAATAAATAAACATTAAGGAAAAAAAGGATGGTAGGGAATGAATAGGGCAGGGGTAATTATTAATCCTGTTTTCTAAATTAGGAGACTATGACTCAGAGTTTTAAGTGGCAAGGGCTGATAAGTCTGTAAGTGCTAGCATTGTCCCTTGAACACAGTCCCTCTAACCTGCAGTGACCTTTCCATGGTATCATATTATTAGAACAGACCAAACTAGGCAAAAGAATATAAAAGGGCGGTGGGTAGCTATTACCAAGGAAACTGTTACTTTAATTTTTAAAGTATTGGTCAGAAAGGAAGTAGAAAAAGAGGACACTTTTTATCACAAGTAGAAAAAGGAAACAAGTAATCAAGTAGAGATTTAAAAGCTAGCTGATGGGAAAACTACCCCAACAAAGCTTCACATGGTGTGATTATGTGCAGTACACTCTTCCCAACTCCCTTCTGTTTCTGGGAGGCAAAAAAGGGTATGGGCGGATTAGTGTGAACATGAAAGAGTGTTTTGTAGTTCAAGTTATATATCAGGGAAGAACATGATGTAAATTCTGTAGAGTGGACCTCAATAGGAAAGAAGATGAAAGAATGAGGAACAAGGAGAGAACTTGTATCTTCTGTGGCCGAGGGTCAGTGCAAAATGGGCCAAAGAAAAAGTGGGCCCAGTCTCTGACCGGATATCATATTGACGGTTGGTGGATATTGTTCTGTTTCCCTCAGTCACTGAAATGGCTTAGACTGAATATACTGTTCGTGGCCTGAATGGAAACATCGCCAGATAACTTACATACAGGGCTTTAAAAAAAAGAAATTAGAAAAATGGCTTTGTTTTATAGGACTGTGGATGTGTTTCAGGTTGAAAGGGCTTGGCCTCTAAGGGTTGGGATAGTAAAGTCAGGGAAGACAATCAGGTTCAGAGTCATTAACGATTAAAACTGAGAGTAACGCAAAATAACTTTTAAATGCTTACAGTGTCAGTGGGTGTCTCTAACTTTTCAGTGAATCAGAATCTGCTAAAACACAGATTGCTGGGCTGAGACCAGAGTTACTGATTCTGTACAACTGGGCTGAAACTTTCTATTACCCTCCCTGACAAGTAATGTTGCTCTTGTCGTCCAGGGATTGTAGACCATGTAAGCATTGCTTTGATTACTTTGGGCTTCCAGGGGCAGTTAAAAGAGAAACCAACCATTCACTGTAAAACAATTTTTTTAATTCCTATCAAGAAAACAGACACTGATCAGATGTGGAGAGGCCCCCAGAACTAGAACAACCTGAGATCCCCACTCAGGCCTCCCCCAGTTCCTTGTTACAGAGGAGCACACTGTGGCCATGACACTGGCCTTCCAGAGCGCCTTACTGCCAGACACTGGAAAAAATAGCAACATTTTCCACACAGACCTTCTAAATCACCACTCTGGAAACATTTCACTTATAATCTGCAAGCCCCTTTGAAGGGATATTTACAAATATGAGGCACTCCTGATTTCTGCAGTGAACCCAGCATCAGCAAGCCTGTGCTTGCACTGAGAAAGAACACACAATCCTCAGGTGTGCCTATTCAGTATCTGTGGCTCCATCTCTCCATCTTTCCAAAAAAACTATGTCCCTGTAACTATGTGTTCAATTTCAGCATCGTGATTAATAGCCTGATTAAAATTGGGATTTACCTTTAGAGTCTTTTTTTTCTTTATGGAAGTCAGTTAACCACCCCTATAGTTCTTTTACCCATGAGCTGTGCCCAAGGGGTTGTTTTTCACCTGATGGCAACAAATAATAATTATGAACAAGACAGTTTGAAAGATCATTTCAGGCTATGCTTTTAAACACAACACTGTGAATTGACAATAGACATTACAGATTGGTTCTCCCCAGACCTCCTAAGCAAGAAGAGAGAATGTCTCTTCCTTGATTCTGTGATTAAATTGAATGTATGCAGACCTTAACGCTGAGTTACCACCTTGAGTTGGCAGGCTCCATTGTTACAGCAGTACTTTAAAAATGGCTAGTCCAAGATAGCTGCCTCATGTGAAACAGTACAGTCAGTGCTTTGCATGAAAACCAGAAGGTGGAAAGATAAAAATAACTCTAAAAATGGAGGTCTGTGTGGTGAATGTAAGTTAAAGAAAATATAGACAAAGAAAGCTGGTAGCAAGTAAAGATATTCAATTATCTAAATGTGACATATCAAATTAAGTATTTTTAAAAATTAGGGATGTAACAACAGTATTCTTAAGAACTGTTTGCTGTGCTGAATAGCTCTTTCTCTCTCTCTCTCTCTCTCTCTCTCTCTCTCTGCTTCTCCCTCTCTTTTATGTAATAAACTGCATGTATGAGATGTAGGAGTAATTGTTATTCAGACACATACTTTGGGTAGGGTTAACACCCAACATAAAGAAGCAGGGCACTTTAGGATGCACATTTATTCCAACAGATGCTTGAGCTCCTTTTAGAACACTGGCACTGTCATTTATCAAATGGCACCCCAGTGATCTCAAAGAGTTAATGAGAATCTCAAATTTCATGCTTACTTCCCCACAGGAAAGGCATCTGACTCACATTCTGCAGTCTAGCAGAGCAGTTGGCACCCCTGACATTCATATCAGATCATTCTCCTCAGAGCCCCAGATCCTCACCTACCAAGTCACCAGTCATTCCTGTCTTCCTGTTTGCATCTCCACCTGAGGGGCATCGCTGCTGCTCTTCCCCATTCACCTTCACCTGTTTAGACTCTGGACTGTTCTTACCATATGGTCCCACCACCGTTAGTGCAGCCCTGGCTCCAGAGGTGGTCTCTGACTTGGCAATTTCTCTTTACCCTGTGATTGCCTTGGCACAACCACCTGAAAATATAGCTGATTCACCTCTAGGACGTATAATCATAATTTTTAATGTAAAAACCAATCTTTTAAGTAAAATGCTGATACAATGATTTAATGCAATGACTAATACAACTAATGAATAAATACTAATGCAAATCCAAATATCTGACATTTAATTTAAAATGTTGATGTGACTAGATATATTATCTATTACATCTTTATGAAGCTACATAAAGGTAGAGTCCTGTTTAGGAAGCACAGTATTTCCATATTTATTAAATAAAAGTAAATTTCAGTTTACACGTTGATTTTGTCAGTCATCTACTTTTTTTTTAAAGGTAGAACATTGTTAACATTGTCTTTAAGGTATGCTTCCATGCATAGTGCATTTCGTACTCCAAACTTCAAGTTCAAAAACAGGTTATTTAACTCTTTGAATAAATTAAAAGAGAACCTTCATCTTTTGCCTTTTCCTGATAAATTGATCTCTGAGGCTATGTGACATAATCTATACAGCAGATCTTCTCTAGAAAGTTACTATATAGAAAATGTAAATGGCTGAAGTAGCAGAAAGCAACCCACACTTTCTATTCCACTAAATGAAATCATTTCAACAAGTCATGATATCAGATAATATCCACATAGCTTAGAGCCTTTTTCATATTTTTATGTTTCTTTAGGCTTGTTATTCATTATAAATAAGAAGCGGCTTTCTCCTGATGCTTAGCTTTAGTTGTTTATGTTTTAAGTCTGTGTTATTTATCATGCTCTATGGGATTTTAACATTTAGAAAAATAAGTTAGCTTCTGTGGCACATTAACCTGCACACCTGGTCTGGATGCCAGTGCTGATGAAGGGAGCAGCCACCTAAGAAACATGGGGTCCCCATCGTCTGTCAGGGCTGCGCAGATAAAAAGCTTGAAGATCTCTTACATTTATAACGTGGAAGCTGACTGGGAGTTTCTTGCTGTTTCTTTATATGTTGCCCTGTTTGCAGGGCCACAATTATAAACTGATTACAGCTAGAGAAAAAATGCTTCCATTGTTCTCTCCACTGAATAGTAATTAGTCTGTTATTGTTTCATTGCCATTTTTTTGTTGTTGTTAGTCTTTTGAACATTATTAGGCTATCTTAGATTTTGTCAGGAAAGCAGGAAATGCAAAGTAAGTGCAATGTATGTAAGATGTTTGTAGTGATTGTCTTAGTGTATGTTCTAAGTCATATTTTAGAAAAACTAAATACATAGTAGAAGCAAGATATTTTGTTTTCCAGTCTGTAGTTGTTTGAACCACATCTGACGATGCTCTTCTACTTCTCTCTCTTCCTTGATCACACAGGTAGTTCAGAAAAGGCTGTTTCAAAGTTAGAATGCCATATGTTACAAGATTTTGAATATGATCTGGACAATATGATTTCTATTTTTATGTGAAGAACAGCTTTATCTTGAAGGCTGCATTTATATCAACTAAAAAGGAAAATTATTGGCAGGTTTTTTTGGGGGAGGGTGTATCTGAGTTGATTTATTTTTATTTTTTGTTTTAAATTGAGCAAATCGACCTGATTGCTGTCTAACAGACATAATCTGTGAACTCATCTCCTAGACTCTGGGCCTAATTAGTCTAAATGCTTTCTTGGTTTGCTACTAATTGTATGCTTAACCATTTAGTTATGATAAAGCCCATTTGAAGGGTAAAATAGAATTCATTCTTCATGTCTTTTAATGTAATTGTATTTTATTTTATCACTGCAATAGATGGGGATAAAACAATTTTTCCCCATTCTAGGGCATAGAAAATATTTGAGTGACTCTGAAGTAGGGGGAATATTTAGGAAGATGCAGTATAAGTCTATTAGGAAATGTTAAAAAGCATATAAGGTTTTGGGAACTGGGAATGACATATATATATAGGATATCTGAAAGAGTTTTTTATTTTTTTATTTTTGTTGTTTTTCAAAATTTTATTTAAATTTTGGTTAGTTAGCAATAGTGTAGTATTGATTTCAGAAGCAGAATTAGTGACCCATCACTTATATATAACAATCAGTGCTCATCACAAGTGTGTTCCTTAATACCCATCACCCATTTAACCCATCCCCCGACCCACCTCCCCTCAAGCAAACCTCAGTCTCTTCTCTATAGTTAAGAGTCTCTTATAGTTTGCTTCCTTCTCTATTTATCCCCCTTCCCCTATGTTCATCTGTTTTGTGTCTTAAATTACATATCTGAGTGAAATCATATGGTATTTGTCTTTGATTGACTTAGTACAGTTAGCATAATACACTGTAGCTCCATCCACATCCTTGCTATATATATATAGTAATATATATGTGTATATACACACACACAACATCTTTGTCCATTCATTAGCCAATGGACGTTTGGGCTCTTGCCATAATTTTGCTGTTGTTGGTAAATCTGCTGTAACCATTGGGGTGCATGTACCCCTTTGAATCAGTTTTTTTGTATCCTTTGGGTAAATACCTGGTAGTGCAACTGTTTGGTCGTAGGATAGCCACTCTGAATGCATCTGGTCTTGAAAGAGATTTTTGAATGATAGAATCATTATATACTTTTCAGATGGCTTTTGCTCCTTTTTATAGGTTTGACCAAAGATTCACTGAAGAAAGTAAATAGAGCAAGTGCATTTTCTAATTGGATACTTTCAAATAGAAAGAATTAGATCAATATTTCCCCCTCATTCTTAATCAATTTCATTTGATTTTTCAGCTGACATCTTTTGTCTAAGAGAATGAAATTGATAGCATAAAAAAATTTTAGAAATTTGTCTGAAAATCAGTGAAGCTACTAACAATTATATTTCATTAGAATTTACTTCAGCAAAGAAGTTGCATATTTGGGGTATGATAATCTACAAAATAAGTAGAAGAAATCAAATATCCAAAAATAGAACTAAGATCTCTACCACCTTATTAAAACACACAAGTATATGTCACAGCATTTAAAACCCAGAAATGATTATGAAGAAGTTCAAAGTAAACTAATTAGTAAAGAAGATGAGATACCACTTGGAAAATTGATCAAAGAGAATGGAAATTTTTCTTTATCATTTTGTAAATATAGGAGGAATAAAGGATCTTGAAAGGCATTTCTTTCAATAGATTATTAGGAAAAGATAGCAATTGACTTGATATTTTTTCTGCACTTGTTTTATAATAGTGAATTTATACTTCTGAAGAAAGGTAGAATTTTTATAATTCTATAATTATATAATTTATTATATGTAGGGAATATTTTTATGTTAAATGTGCTTCCACATTTAATTTTAAATGTGTACCAAATCAAAAAAGAGTACTGTAGAATTTGTCGGAGTTATTATTACTCCCTCTACTCTTTCTGTTTACTCCTGGATATCTGAGAAGAGGATCATCATTGAGATAATTGAAATAAATGGTCGTCTAAATTAGATGATTGTTTCCTACCTACAACCTACTGATGATTTACATTAAAGAAATGAAGACACGTAAACAAAGTCAATTCAGTGTATAATACCTTGAACATTATCAACCATTTAATACCTCTTTGAAAGCAATTTATTTTGCTGATCCTGGGCACTTGTTGGACAGGGATGAGGGGAAGGTTATTTAAAGGAAAAAAATGATCTAGAACTGCAGAGACATGGGCACTGAATATAACTTAGCCTCCATAATTTGGTTAGACAGAATCCAACTGTGGGATCAGAAAGGGCCAATAGTGAGAGCAAAATAGCATTTGAAAAATGAAAGAGATATGGCACTGAAAACTACTCTGTCTGAGAACTTAACTGAGAAAAAGAATGAAAAACAGACATGCAGATCAAAAACACTTGGTCGGGTTAATCTGATCTAAATTAGACCAACATATCCAGTTGACTGACCAAAGTCTATACATGTTAATTATAATAATTTTAGAGAGTTCTTGAGCCCATTTATTTATTATATTTATTATTAGGCTATATGAGTGTGGAATGGAATAATTAGTTTTTATCAAGGAACATAATTGGCTGTGGGTTTGTACTTAGAAAGCAAAGGACAAGAGGCTGCCACAATAAGTGGCTCATAGAAGTAGGGCCTAAATCTACTCATAATTTCCACCCTTTGCTACAGGAATGCCTAGAATGGAAAAGTGGATAGAGGACACCAACATTTACTGAGATGTTACCAGGCTCATGGAAATAAAATGACAAATGATAAACTGGTCCCTACTCTTGTGGATCATTAATAACATTGTCTTAAAATCAGATAGGATACAGAGATGATTTTAAAATCCACAAAGAGGAGAATGCCTTCAAATTTTTTCCCTTGTTTATTTTATAAACAACAATTGATTTATTTGAAGAATGTCAGAGTATTCATTAATTCAGTGAGTAGGTGAAACTAGAAAAGGCGTACTCCAGTTGAAAGGTATTTTAAAGTCAAAGGTGTAAAATCTGTAATCCTGAATTACTTGCATCTGTAAAAAGAGACACAAATTATAGTTTTCATTTGGTTGACTGCTTATAACAACACTCTGAGATAGGAGGTCATTTCCCCCTTATTTACCAATGTAGACACTGAGACCAAGAGAGGTTAACTCATTTGCTTTGGTTAACGGAGCTAGTAAGTAAAGGGATTTCTATCATAAAAATTGTATTTTTTCTACTCTTTCATACTACCTCATAAAGACTGGTATAATCAAAATTCAAAATGTGGTGAGTGGGTTACTGTCCTTGAGTTTAGACACACAGAGATCATGGTTGTATATCATTTAGGAATATGTCTAGATATAAGTAACAGAGAGGGAAAATAGCATTTGTTTAAACAAGACAGAACTTTATTTTTCTGTCTGATAAAATCCAGAGGAGACAGTCCAGGGAATGGTGCAATAGTGCTGTTTTATTCAGGCCTCGGGCCCCTATGCTTTTAATACTACTCTGTTATCTCTAGAGTGTTTTTCCTGGTTCCAGAAGGCAGGTAGAACTCCAGTTACCACATTTACCTTTTAAGTGACCAGATGGAGAAAATGATGAAAATGAAAGAGAAAAAGGGTTCATGTACATGTCTTTTAAGAAAGGTTCCTGAAAGTTGCCACACTATACATTTGTTTATAATTCTAGTGGCAGCTCTTTTTAGACACAAAGGAGTTTGGAAAATTAAGTCGATTCTGGTCAGCCATGTGCCTGCTAAAAATCATGAGTTCTAATACTGTGTAAAAAGTAGTGAATTAGTATTGAAGTACAACCAATGGTCTCTGCCTAGATAGCCTTGATGTATGGTTGGGCAGGAAGACAAATAGAAGTCAAGATGTGAATGAGAGCGTAGAAGCAGAAATGCTCATCTACGAAGGGTAGTTCTGAAAGAGAGGGTGGTTTACCAAATGACTCCCATATCTGAGGCTGTCTCATTCCTAAAAGCATTTGATTGAAAGAATATCAGAAAACTCACATATTAAAAATGACTACTTTATACAGAAGATAAACACATAGGACTGTCATAGAAAGTCAAAGGTCAGATGTTTACCAAGTGCTTAAAGTAGTGATGTTAAATAAGATAGGTCTATCCAAGGATCTGGCTACAAGTTTATATCTTAATCTAAATTCATTATGTTGTATCTGGGCACATTCTTTATGGTTTAGATCTGAGTTGTAATGGAAAAGCAAGACAGTTTGAGTAAGATTGTAAAGCAAGACACAGTTTAGAGTGTTGGCTTTACAATTTACTATGTGACAATGGGCAGGTCTTTTAAACTTGAGACTCAGTTTTCTTTTCTGGAAAAAAAATGGGAATAATGTTACTTGCCTCATAGAGTTATTGCAAGAATTATGTAAGAACATATCCAATTTGTCTGGCATGGTGGTTGGCTCATAATAGAAATGATAAGTGTTAGGTCTCTTCCTCTCTGCTTCTAAAAAGAAGACTGTTTATGAACATTTGTACACTTGAGCCATTATGTCTAAATGTTTCCTTTATCATAGCTCCCTGTTTCCATCCAAGTTTTTGATGGTAGTAACATAATTTGGGGAGTAAAAATAAACCACTGAGAACAGAATCCAAAAAGCAGATTTGTTAGAACTAAATTTAAAGTGCATCTCAGGCTATGATTTTCACATTGGTTCTAAATATATCAAATTTCTATTTATAATTTTTCTCACAAAATGTGTTTTGATATTCAAAGCATGCAATAAAAGTTTAAAGATGAAAATATTTTCAATTCTTTCTTGCATTTGCATGCATTGAAGATTTAAAGATGAAAATATTTTCAAAAAAATGTTTTTTGGGTATTTGTACACAGGAGTAATAATGAGAGATTCCAAAAGGTCATGCTCCATCTCTCCAGGTGAAACCAGGGCTTGTGGCCAGAACGGACCCTTGGTGTTTAATTTGCTCCTTAAGGGCCAGAATTCCTCTTCTGTCTTAGAAAGTTTTCTAGGTCTAGATAGGACTCATACTAAATCATGAGTGATAATTTAGTTTATATGTAATGCTGAAGGACATCTCAGTTTATATTAATTAGATTTAAAAAAATAAAGACTTGTCAAACAGATCTACTCCTTTTCCATCAGAAGTTCCTAGTCAAAAGCTACATTTTTTTTTATCTTAGGCAACAGTGTGTAGGAGTTCTGCTTAATAAATACTGATATTTTATTGTTTAGGGAGTGATGAAATACAGCCACCGGTTCCTGATTTATGAGGGGTTTGAAGTATTTACCTCATCTTGGATCTGTTAACACTTCTGATGCAGTCAGTCTCAGATGGTCTGTTTCCTCTATTATGGAAATAATTCTACCAGCCCGTGCAGAGAGAAGCAAGAAGCAAAACACCCTTACTGATACCTACCTTTTATGTACATTTATTTGAACATAAAAATCGAAGGCATAGCTTTTGTTTATTTGACAAAAGTTTTCCCAGTTGTACTTTGTTATATTCCATATAGTTTCATAGAGTGGCACTTCACAAAATATTAGAGAACAGGGATGGTGGCTTTATGCATAGCTAATTGGGATTATCTTATGGATATGTTCTTCTTTGGAACAAAACTCAGTTCAGATTGGTTTAACAAACATTGATGTTAACCTCAGACAGATTTGGGCACCATGCTAGGCCCAGCGGGTACTCAGAGGAGGCAGATCTAGCCCCTGTCCTTCATGAGGTTTCAGATGATTGAGAGAGAAAATAATATTTAGAAACAAGTTATAAATCAAAAATGATGACTGAAAAATGAATCCTGCTGATTCACTAAATGCAGTCTGCTGCCTCTGTGTTTACTGATTCCTGGGGAAGACTTGGAATGAGTGGAAGGTCTGCATCTGTGAGGATGTCTGATAGAAGCAGAGGCTGATTGAATTAATTGGAAGGCAACAAGAGAGGTCATCTTGTCTGGTCCCTGTCCCTATGAAGGATGGCACAGAAACTCTCCCAGACAGATTGTGACCTGCTTTAATCAGCCACTGGCATTATACCCACGCCTGTGCTGTGACCCTTAAAATTGGGAAGAAAAGTGAAAGACCCAGTCAGTCACCCAGAGGATTGACCACACTGCACAGAGGCAATCATTGTTTTCCTTTTTCATCTGAGTGCTCCAGTATTACACACAGATACGCTAAAATCTTAGTTTAAAGAATATGTACCTTATACTTAAGGTACTTCTGTTTTTTTTTTTAAATTGAAGTCCCTGTTATAAAGCCCTTTGCTTTTTTATTTTTCACACTTTCAGCCAAAAAGCATGGTTCTTTGAATGTTGTTGTTTTTCACCAATAATCCTTCCTATGGTGGCATGACAGGACTTTACCGTAACTCACACCTTTTTGTTATTCACTTCTTCTCATAATTGATTTAATTAATTTCTTTCAAGTCTTTTAATTCCTCATGAACACACCCACTTTGGGATACCCTCAAGGTTTACTTATCCTCAATGGAAATTAGTTACAAAGGGAGAGAAAAATGCCGCTGAAAAAGGCAATGTGATATGAAAGGAAGAATCATGGAATTCGGTGGTAGGGTTCTGTTTCTATCTGTGTGTCTACATGATATGTCAGACCTGGAAAAATCTCTCCATGTTCCTCTACCTCAGTTTCAGCATTTGTAAAATAAGAACACTGGACTTGGTTGTTGAGTTCCAAACTCTTTTTGATTGCACTCCAGATTAGTGACTCACTGTATATGGTAACCCCATACACATGTGCCTTGCAACTGAAATGACAGTTTCAAGAGGCAACAATTCCTGTTTCTATGTACAATGCACTGATTTCTGTTTTCTTTATTTTAAAAATATGCTATTTGTAATGATCCACTACAGTGATTTAAAAACCACTAATAGGGCATGTCATGAAGAATAAAAATAGCAGATAGGATCATTTTTAAGGTTGTTTTAGGTGAACATTTCTATTTTATTAATTGCAAGATTTAGGGTCTCATTATACATGCTCTTATAGTGGCATTATTTAATTGTTGACAAAATTTTACAAAATTTTAAGAAGAATGAGAGAGTAGGGGAGTGGGAAGATGGAACTAGAGTAGAAAGGGAGGAAGTATTGTTTTCCTATGTGCATGCTTAATGCAGACTATCTTATTGACTGTTCAGCTTTTTGTTCCAAAGAGTATGCCTGAGAGAACATGATTAACAACTTGCAAATGGAATGACTGAAACCAGTTGCTGACTAGTAACATAGTCTTGGAAACAATTCCTGTGCCACCTCTTCCCCAATTCCTGGATTATAGTTCACATCCTAGGGAGTTTGTAAGTAATAGTAGAAATAATGAACCCTGGGGGTGGAACCTTGACCTTGATGTACAAATGCCACAAATCAGGCAGGGTGCATTCCTGTAGCACTAAGAGGGCAGACAGAGTTTTCAGGTGCAGTCTAGTGGGTTTCCCGGGCCTGTCTTAACAGGAACAGATATACCGTCTTCATCATCCATTAGGCAAATATACAATTATCTGGTGGAACAATATATTTCTGGTCTAGTTGTTGGTCTCATTGAGCAGAAGGGTCTGCCCAGATACATAAGCCAGAAACCTGGAAGTCACTCTTGGCAACACCTTTTGCTTTAGCTCCATCCAAATCCTGTTAATTATGTCTCCTAATGTCGCAAATGCATTTATATTTCTCCATCTTCATCATCAATTTAGCCCATGCCACCGTATGCCCTTGTTCAGATTATGAAATAATCTCCCAACCATCCCACCCTGACTGCTCTGTCTTCCTTCCTGTCTTCTGATCAAGTGCCCTTTTTAAAGTAAAACCCAATTACTTCATCTTCCAACGACCTCCCCACTGTGTGTAGGAAGAAGACAAATGGACTCCAGGTAGCCTGCAGAGTCCTTTAATCTGCTCTACTTGCCTCTCAGGCCTCATCTGTGTCACACTTCTGCCTATCTCTAGCCGCCTGGGTGATATTTCAGAGCCCCTCATGCTCTTCTGCCCCTTTTATCACTAGGCCTTTGTCATTACTGTCACCCTGCCTCTTGTGCTCCCCCCACTTCCTTTTATCCCTTAGTTCACAGCCGTTTTTCCATTAGATCTTAGCCCAAAGTGTCACTCCATGACATCAGTGGTGAGGTGAGTTTTGGTTTACTGTTGTATCCAACTCATTGCTTAAAATATCACACAAGCTTACTGAATGATTATAATAAAGGCAATAATAACAATATCCTCCTTATATAGTACTTAACTGTTTTCAGCACACTCTTCAGACTGCCTTATACAATTAACTCAATTATGACAGCAATCCTACAGGAGAGATTCTTATTATTCCCACTTCACAGATAAGGAAACTGATGCATAAGAGATTAGAGACTTAAAGTCCCAAAACCAATACATGGTGGTATGGATTTGAATCCAGGCAGATTGACTGCAGGGTCTGTTGCTAATCATTGAACCAAATTGCCCCTTTCATATTTATTGAATGAGTATATGAATATATATCCTGGGTTTATTTTGGAATTTCATTTGTTTGTGTAATTGGAAAAGTATTACATGCTGTAGAAGCTTAAGTATAGCCCCACAGAAAAATAATGGTGTTTATTCACTATATAATGAACTAGATGCCCTGCATTTTCTTACTTAATTCTCACAACAACCATGCAACATAGTTATAAATTCCCATTTTATGAGTAAAGAATAGGAGATTCAGGAAGGATTTCAAGTCTTGATCTGTTGATGTTAGTATCCATGCCTTTTTGCATTTTTCTTGTATTTCTTTACAAGAGAAGGAATTTAATATGGGCCTTCTATGTTGCATAGTGTTTTTTTAATTTAAAAATTTTGGTTTATTTATTTATGAAGGATAGAGACAGCATGAGTGGGGGGAGGGGCTGAGAGAGAGGGAGACACAGAATCTGAAGGAGGCTCCAGCCTCTGAGCTCTTAGCACAGAACCCAACATGGGGCTCAAACTCACAAACCATGAGATCATGACTTCAGCTGAAGTCAAACACTCAACTAACTGAGCCACCCAGGGGCTCCAGCATAGAGTTTAAATAAGGGGAGAAGAAAATATTGAGCATTAAGAATGAATTGAAATTTATTAACTATACTAAGATTAACCAATTAAAAATAAATTAAAAAAATTATTTCATAAAGTAAGAAAGCACAAAATATTGAGGAGTCTTAAAAAGAAATGCATGGGTGGCAAAGGATTCCAAAAGGATAACATTCATGTGTTCCCAAATGGGACACTTAATATTGCAGCTATTTCAAGTCTTCTGCAACTAATTAAAAAAAAACCAATATAATCCTAATAAAAGCTCCAGTTTTGGGAAGTACCTTAAATAATTCTAAAGTTTGTGAGAACTATCAAGAATTTTAAAAAATAAGAGTATTGATATAACTTGTATGAACAGATGGTAGAGCTTATTATATATAAAATTACAGTCATTGTGAAAAAGGTATTACTGTGTTGGCATGTTAAGAGACAAGTGGCCTAGAACAGAATCTCAAGTCATATATCTAAGACCCTATTACAAGAGTTTGATATATGTTAAAAGTGACATTATATAAAGTAATGGAGAAAAGAATATTCATTCAATAAATAGTGTGGAAGAATTGGTTCATAATTTGGAAAAAAATATTAGATCCCTACTTTGCACCAAATAACACATTGAGTTATCAGAAAACAGTTAAATGCAAAAACCTGACTCCACTGAATGAATTACAATGCAAGTATCAAAACTGTGCTTTCCTATGATATTGGGAAATTCTCACTATAAGTGAAATGAATATAGTGTATTAAAAATATATACACAGAATCTTCTTAATTTTTAAAAATAAAGGGGGAAATAGAGAAAGCCTGTAAGGAAGTAGGTCACTATGCAAATGGTCGTTAACATGGTGGACTAATAGATATTCTTTATTTGCTTCATTATACTTTTTTCTCACGTTTCTACTAATACTGATTAGCTTTTTAAATAAAAAAAAATTTTTTTAAGGCAAATTCTAAGCTGCATTATAAGGTTTGCAATAACTATATAACATATTTTGGGGTGGGACGGGACATTACAAGTCCTGTCTGCTAAAGGGAATTTATGGAGGGAAAGTTGGATTCTTCTATGGGGGAACTTTCATACGCTTTAAAGAGAGAAACTCTGCCATTAACTATTGAGTTAACTCTGTCAATAGTCTTGTACACTCTTGAATCAGAATTTGTTTCTGATATGCAGGATCTAAGATAATTATGTAGAGAAATGCAACTATCTGAATTTAATCAAATGCCTTCTCTTTGTTTGGGGACTTAGGGCTATATCTATGAAATAATTTCTTCTTCTGAACATTTTTTTAACTGGTTGTTTTGCCTGAAGTAATGCTCTTAATCTTATTACCTCTTACCTTGGGTTTTTAAGTGTTTTAAAAACCCTAGGGCATTGCATGGAAAATTTAACACCTGAAGGGGACACCTGGCATCTGCCTGAAGCACTTTCCATTTCCTGCCAGGCACACAAAGGAGAGAAGCCATTGTGGGCTGCTGGAGCACTCTTCAGGGGTTGATTTATGTGCCTCAGGCAACTAAGAGCCTTCAGTTCTAGGGACTATATTTAAATTACAGAAGAAATAAAGAGCAAGAGACTTTCAGCCAAGGACTCTTCTCACTTTCTCTGCTATTTGTAAATAGATAAGGTATTTGTTCAAATTAGTTCTTTAGTCCAATACATCTGTTCATACAGGTCCTTGACAAAGCCTGCTGCAGAACGTACAAAGCAGAATCTTAGGTGTATAATTCTCTTTTGAGCTTGATGTTACATTCTTAGAGAAATCTGGCAGACACATCAACATACATAGACTCTTACCTTCCAGAGCTAAAATGATCTATTAATTTTTATATTAATTTATGTTTTATTAGCTTTGGTTTTCACCACAAATATCTAATCATCTTGCTTATGAATTTCTGTTGTATTATGACAATTTTATTTCATGTGGATGGCTGAACTCTACAAGCAAGATGAATTTTTTGTACTTCAGAAAAATAACATTATAGAAATGTATTTCCCCTTTTGGTATATTTTAATATAATTATTGTCATTTGCTAGTATTTATTAGTATTTCTGTAAAAGTGTATATTATTTTATAATATTCTTTAATTCCTGTTCACTACTCTTGAAAGATTCTTATACACACACACACACACACACAACCTCTACCTGCTACTTAACATAGGAGACAAGTCGGTCATGGGTATAATGGCTAGAAGTTAAGGAGTAGTTCAGAGAAGTGAAGTTAAGCCCTAGTTGGAAGAAACAAAATTTCACAGAGGACAAGGTGGTGTAACAGTAAATGACCAAGGTTATGAGTCAGACTTGACTACCACTTACTACCATAACTGTAATCTTGGGTAAATTATTCAGCTTTTTGAGGCTTAGTTCCTTTATCTATTAAAAAAAAAAGGAGTAATAATAATTTAGCATGAATGAGATGCTATTTGTGAAGGACCCTGTCCATCTTAATTATTTGTGTCCTTTTACTATTCTGACCTTATTTTTCATAACTGATTTTTTTAATGCTTTATTTATTTTGGAGAGAGAGAGAGAGAGACAGAGAGAGATGGAGACAGAGACAGCATGAACAGGGGAGGGGCAGAGAGAGAGGGAGACATGGAATCTGAAGATAGGCTTCAGGCTCTGAGCTAGCTGTCAGCATAGAGCTTGAAGTGGGGCTCGAACCCAACAACAGCGAGATCATGACCTGAGCTGAAGTCAGCTGCTTAACCAACTGAGCCACCCAGGCACCCCTCATAACTGATTTCTTTAACATTTCTTGGATCAAAAGAAAAAGAGAATTGATACTTTTCTCATTCATGAGGAACTAGATTTGATATATAGCTCAAGTCTAAGAGGTATGAAAATGTAGTGAATCAGTTAACCAGACCAATAATACAGGAAAAGAAATCCAGGCTGACATTTGGTATTTTGTTAGTGTTAAAATTTCCAGGTCTCAGTGGGAGATCAGTTACTAGATATTCCAAAGTGTTTTGGATAATTTTTACTGGTATTTGTTCACTCATACCATTATGCAATCTTCCAGTGATCTTAGTGAGTGTAAGGAAGAAACAATAAGAGAATATGCCCTAGAATCCAGAATTTTAGAACTTAAGGGACCCTGATTGATTATCTCATTCAGTCATCTGATTTCTACTGAGAAGTGTTATGCCCAGATTACGGGGTCCCCAAAAACCAAGACCACCAGGGAGTCTGAGTCACGTATGCAGAAGCAAAGGGTGTTTATTCGGGCTTGAGCTTGGTCTCTCAGACCTCACCAATGCAGTGGATCCCTGCTGAGAGTCCCGATCATCAGTCTGGCAGGGTTTTTATCGCAATCAGGGTGAAGGGGAGTGAAGGGTAGAGTGAGGGGAAGGGATTACAAAATGATTGTACAGCGCATTGACAGAGGTTGGTGCGAAGCAGGGTGATTGGCTAATTTAAACTAAGGAAGCTCACTAAAACAGTGGGAACATCAGGTATCTTATGATTGGCTCGGCCTAGGGGTGGGTTGTTTTCCTTTCTGTGGCTGTTGAGTCATACCTGGGTAAACAGACACTTAGGCCTTCTAGTTTCTGAGGCTTATTTGTTATGGCATTAGTTTGGCTCTTCAAGAAGTAAACAAATGCCAGTAAGATCATGACTTGATCAAGGACACACAGTCAGCCTCTCATTCTCTTAGAACTAGACTGCAGGTCTTTGACTTCTCAAGCCATTGGTCTTAAGACAGTGCTGCAAATGGTACTTTACTTCAAAGCAGCTTAAATTCTTACAATGTCATAAAGAAAGGACCAGTTACATGATTACTATAAGCATTTAGACCTTTTGCTCTTTAAATAATTCAACAAATTTATATAACGTCTATATACTCTGTTAAAGGATATAATAAATAGAGTAGAAAATTAAAAATCAGTTATTTTAACTTGATGCAGTTGGAGAACTGTCAGAAACAAACCTTCTTTTTAACCTGATTTTCCAAATCCTGTTAATGCTGCCAATGTTCTACTACCTAGCCTCAAAACCCCTGGCTTGTTGATTGCCTTCACCCCTCACTCTCATGTTTAATCAGGTGCCCAAATACTGTCAGTTTGACATCTGAAATATATTTTCTCTCATTCTTTTTTTTCCCTACTATTTCAACTTATATCTGCCCTGCCTCCCAGCTTGTATGTCTACCTTCAAATTACATTTGCTTCAATTTACTACACACATACTCCCAGAAATATTTTAAATATTGGTCATGGCTCTCTGTTTCCAACTGAACAATATTCAGTATTTAAGCATGGGATTCAAGATACTCTAGGATCTGATCTCGGATACTATTTTTTTTTTTTAAATTAAATATCATTGCTCCAGCCTAACTTGATATGACAGCTTACCTGAAGCTTGGAGGCTGAGAAAGAAGCATCCAGGAAGGAGTGAAGAGAGATACAATGTGAACATCTAAGTAAGTCCAGAGGTAGGAGAATCCTGTTATATTCAAGGATCTACAGTGGAGCTGGGAGAGGCAGGGTGGTACCAGCAGCTGAAGCTGGAAAGATGGGGGATCCCATCACAGAGGCACCTAGGGCAATTTTCCCAGCTGAAGGCCCAGGCTTAGTGAAGTTCAGCAATGTGCCCAAGGCAACTTGCCTGGAGCTGTGTTAGCTGGAATCTGAATTTAGGTCTGTCCCACTGGCCAGTTCTCTTTCTTCATAGCCAGCTGCCTCTCTGTCAGTTTTTCTTTCTTCTTTACCAGGGGGCCCATGTTCTCATCTCCTGAAGTCTGGGGGCTGCACACACTTCATCTGCATATCCTACTGCTTTAGAGATATTCCTGTATAATTGAATATGCTTGTGCTTCTCTCCCATCCTTGCCCCATTGTATCCTTGAAACCAAATCAGTTTAAATTCACCAAAAGGTGTCTTATGTTGGCTAACTTGGTAGTGACTCTTGTTGAGGGTGCAGTGCTATTCTTTCTGGTTCTCACTGATTGTCCCTGGTGTGGGTCACTGATTTCAGTCACCCACTGTGCAGTTAGTACATACATGTGAGGTATTGGGAAAGCTTGATGTAGGACATGACAGTCTTTTCTCTGGTAGCGAGGCAGATGGAGTTGTTGTGGAATTCAGAATTACTTTTAAATCTGGTCCTAGATGTATAAATGCGTTCTTAGCAGCTTACAGATTCTCTTTCCTCCTGGCACCCTCTCTATATTAACTACAAGAAAACAATTTAACTATTTAAAATAGTTGTTGCATACTTATGAAAAAGTCAAGGGAGAAACTAAATAAATACTTTTTAACCTACAAGTTTAGAATGTGGGATTATTTCTGCTAGGACTGTAGTAAAAGATCAATCAATTGGATATTTGGTTTCTTAGGAATAAGAGAACTGAGATGACTTCCTTTTTTTTTTTTTTTTTTCTCTTCATTGACTTGACCAGTTTATTGGATCATCATTACATTAACAAATTTTCAGGAAAGTGAAAATAACTCTAATTTCAATCAATAAAACTAAACCATACCCTGATAAATGAGAAAGTTTTAGAAAACAAAACTCAATAACTATCTATCAGTCAAAGTATTTAAAATTCATGTCAAGCTCATCTTAGGAACTCACATTGTCATATATACACACTTTGGAAATCTGAGCAGACTTGCCTTTTCAAAACCAAAAAGACACACCATGATGTTCCAAAGAGCTTGACTGAGGTACATGTGGTACTGCTTAGACCAATAAGGACTTACTCTGTTGTCCACAAACATGAGGTACAGTCAGATGTTTTAGATTTCGTTAATGAAAAAAATACAACAATCTTGCTATAAAATTTATGAGGCTGATTTCATCTCTTACTATGCAAATACTTTGCTATATACTGTTAATTTTAAGTTATACACACTAAAACACATCACAACTTTAGAGTCAGTGTTTCAAATAGATGGCTGACATATAGCCTTTGATAATATTTAGCACTTTATAGCAATACATTAGTGCTAACTTGAGAAACTATAGCCTACTGAAACTTTACAGCCAATTAAGTTGATGAGTCACTGTCAGCCTCTTAAATTCCTCTTTTAGATGAATAAGAAAAGCAAATATAGAATGCAAAGAGGAAATTCTAACTCTTGTAAACTCTTTAAGTGCCATAATTAAATTGAAATGTTAGGGAATAGAAAAATACATTGTATAAGTGGACTGGGAATAAATAAAATTATTTCTTTTAATATTGAGAAATGGTGATAATGTTCAGTCTTTTAGTTTGCCACCATGTACTTACATTGATTTATGGAGTCTTATAATGTCCATTGATTTGCTTGACAACAATCACTTCTGAACTTTAATTTTTTTAAAAAAGTGCAGAGTTGGTTATATTTAATCTCCACCCATACTAGTAGAGGGTTATAAATAGTTAAGGATAGATAGTTTGACAAGTGCAAATTTAAATATATTCCTTTCACAATATGTATGGCATTTGAGAATTAATTATAAATCCATTATGTATGAAGTTGAAGTTGTTTTAGGAAAAATCAAGAAAGAGTATGTCAGTTAAATTAGGGCATCTCCATTAAAATTTATCAGGAAAGTATTGTATATAACTTTATCCCAATTATTGAATGTTGAGAAATATCTTTATAAATTGGTAGTGAGATTGCAGTAACATTAAAATAAAATCATAATATGCTAAATCCAGAAAACTTTGGGATAGAGTAAATTTAAAAGTATAAAACATTCATATATAACCAACTTTTATATATATTGCATGGGTTGTGAAAACTTTCCAAAATCTTTAATGTTCTTATGGCCATTTCTTTCTTTGAATCAGTTTGGCTTGGGCACTTCTGCCATTTCTATGCCTGCTGTTCATACTCATGGTAATAGATATAAAGAAATTCTCTTATTTAAAGTACATGAAAAAAAATCAGAAAAATAGACAATAATGTTCATAGAAATGTGTGTGTGTGTGTGTGTGTGTGTGTGTGTGTGTGTGTAGCAGAGGGATTTACAGAGCAGAATTACAAAAACCATAACCTAGAAATTTAATGTTACAGACTGAATGTGTCCCTTCCAAATGTATATGTTGAAATTCTACTCCCTAATATGATGGTATTAGAATGTGGGACCTTTGGGAGATAATTAGGATTAGATGAAGTTTTGAAGATAGAGCTCTTATGAAGGGGTTTAGTGCCCTTAAAAGAAGTCACCAGAGGGATTCCTGGTGGCTCAGTTGGTTGAGTCACACTCTTGATTTCAGCTCAAGTCGTGATCTCAGGGTCAAGAGAATGAGCCCTGCATCAAGCTGAATATGGAGCATGCTTATGATTTTCTCTCTGCATCTCTCTCTGTACCTGCACCACTTGCTTGCTAACATGTGCATGCACTCCCTCTCTCTCTCAAAAAAAAAAAAAAAGTTACCAGAAATGTGCTCTCTTCCATGTAAAAATATCATAAGAAAATGGAAAATGGCTACCTGTAACCCAGTAGACACCCTTCACCAGAATCCAACCATATTGTTACTTTGAATCTGAACTTCTAGCCTCAAGAACTATGAGAAATAAATTCTGTTGTTTACAAGCCACCTGGTCTTTGGTATTGTTATTGCAGCTTGAACTAATACAGCCAGATATCTGTGTTTGGAAATTACAGATTTGTCATGTACTCACATTGGGAGATGTTGATTCAGTAAATCTGGAGTGACGCTAAGGAATCTGTACATAAGAAGATAATCAGGAATTGAACAACTGCTCTGATGTGTAGTCTTCATTTCCAGTTATTAAATTTAGTGATGCAAAATAAATGAAACTGGGATCTTCTTAAGACCTAAGGACCTCCCTCTAAGTAGTTGTTTCAGTCTTGTATCATTAAGTTTCTGTGTCATTTTGCCTCTTTTATTCATAAGCAACCATGCTAGTCTGCATAGGACTATCTAGGGTTTGGTCCTGTATCCTGAGACTAACCTCAGTCATGGACTAACCAGAGTGGTTAGTCACCAGATAAGATCTTTAAAGAAACAACTGTCTTTTTGGTTGTTGTGACTGTTCTTCAATATTTATTTATGAATTATCTACTTTGTGGTTAAAACTATGGGAAACAAATTTTGGGAGAAGCTAAAAGAGTTGTTTTCATAGGTCACATAATGACATTCTGGACATAGCAGTACTGTCATAGGACCCAGGAGACAAAGTGCCACAGAGAGTTAGAGAGGAGACAGTGCTCCCATACATGCATGGATCTTAGCTTAGATCATACAGCTAATGCAAGTTGAAGGAATCAGTATACAATTTGGCACTGTGTATATGCTCTTTGTGAGAACTGATCTTCCCTCACTGCTACCAAATTTAGATAACCCTCATTTGGAGGTTTTAGGGAAATTATGTAATTCCTTATAATGATAGCCTGGTTTTAGATTTATTGAGTTAGACAAAGAAACAGATTACATAGAAATATGATAGGCAACTGGAAATGTGGGCTAGCAGTTAGGTGACAGGAAAGTCCTAGAAACCTAATTTATCAGATTGCTAGATTCTATTATGAATTAAATTGATTACTATAAGTTGATCAATGTTTTGGACTCTAAAACAAACATTTTGGATACGAATATATATGTCTAAACCATGGAAATAGTAATAGTTGAAGGTGTTGAAAATGAATGGATTATGAAGTTGGAAAGAAAAAGGGGAGTAGGTCATGGGGAATGAAAATTGAGCCATCAAAAAAGTCTACAAAAGAGAAGCAGAATTCGCCATTATGTGATATGATAGACTACAGAGAATTGGGAACCAACCAACAGCATGTAAAGGATCAGCGTGTAACAAATGATTGAGACCAGAAGGAAAGATGTTCAGTGATTAGATAAATAGAATAAAGGAATTGACTGCCACATTTATCTGAAAGAAAGTCAGTGGTCTCATCAGACCTCAAAAACACAAATAATGGGGTGTCTGTCTGGGTGGCTCAGTTGGTTGAGCGTCTGGCTTTTGATTTCAGCTTAGGTCATAATCTCACAGTTCATGGTTTGTGAGTTCGAACCCTACATGAAGCCCCATGCCAGGCTTTGTGGTGACAGCACGGAGCCTGTTTGGGATTCTCTCACTCCCTCTCTCTGTGCCCCTCTCCTGCTCATGCCCTCTCTTTCTCTTTCTCTCTCTTTCAAAATAAATAAATAACCATAAATGATAAATAAAAACCCAGATATAAAGCAGCCATTTTAATTCAGCTGACTAATTAGTCTGAAGAAAAATATTTGTCAAAATTAAAGACTGCTCATTTTTTAAAGGTTACTATGTGATCTCCATGGGAAAGTCTCAAGTGTTTGCTTTAGATCTCCTTAAGTGTTACTGGATGTGTAAAGTTTGCTAGAGTGTGGAAGTGCTAGGAGATCCTTTTTGGTTCCAACCTCAAGATCATTTCTGTAATTTTGTCTTGTCCACATTCTTACCATCCAAGATACTTTTCTGGGGAATGAACAAATATTGGGCTCTAAGTCTGAGACCTGGAAAGTGAATTTCTCCTCCTCCATGAGTCTCAGTTTCCTCATCATCAAAATGAGAATGTTGGATTATAACTAATTATACATTATCTGATTTTAACATTGAATTTATCTTCCATTTTAAATTGTATGCTTTTATTAAATATTAAATGATAAACACCAAGCTAAAGGTAATCTCCAAAGCCAATTCTCAGCCTTAAATATGCCTAAACACAGGTATAATTATTCTGAATGACAATCATTTTGAGAACTCTACATCCTTTTAACAGAAAATTAAAATGGGAAATTGATGAGGATTTAATGTACAGCATGGAGACTATGGTTAACAACACTGTAGTGTATATTTGAAAGTTGCTAAAAAGGAAAGAAAAAAAGAAAGAGTAAAAGGTTACTCTATGAGGTAATAGATGTGTTAACTAACCTTATTGTAGTAATCATTCTTCCTGAATTGAATTCAAGAAAGAAAGTCGAATGATTCTTCTAAAGATGGCTGGTTCACTAACGGAAATACTGTAATTTTAATATATACAAAGAGGACTCCCAAGTAAAGCACATTCAAAACAAGAATAGAAAAGGGAGGCGGAAAAGACCTTCCTTTGAGACACTAATAAAATGATGATCCTAGAATTGATGTAGATGAAAAAAGTCTACACATTTTAC
Organism: Suricata suricatta; assembly: GCF_006229205.1. Classification (NCBI taxonomy): domain Eukaryota; kingdom Metazoa; phylum Chordata; class Mammalia; order Carnivora; family Herpestidae; genus Suricata; species Suricata suricatta. Next base: position 24,549,440 of record NC_043701.1, read on the forward strand.
TTAAAAGATCAAGTCACTACCAAAATGTTATGTAATTATTAGAATGTACAGTGTAATAGGACTCAATAAGGTGGAAATAAAGATAATGAAACTGTATGTTTTTTATTTAGTTAATATCTTTTTGTTGCTAATAGAATAGTTTCTGTTCTTTCTAAATAAAAAATGTAATACCCAGTTTAAAAGCCTGACTCAGTAAGAATAGGATTAAAGTAATTGGGAGTAAAATCAAATAGTTTTGTCTCATTAAGTGTGCCTCAAATGTGGAAATCTTAGCCCTCATGCCATCTTTTAGTGAATCTAACACCAGTTGATGGTTTTCATTTTTATTTTGCAGGGCTGGAACGAATTGCAAGGGATTCATCTTATGAACAGGAAGGAAAGGTCCAGTTTGTAATTGATGCAGTCTATTCCATGGCTTATGCCCTGCACAGTATGCACAAAGATCTTTGCCCTGGATACACTGGTCTCTGCCCACGAATGAGTACTGTGGATGGGAAAGAGCTACTTGGTTACATCCGGGCTGTCAATTTTAATGGTAAGTTACAACATTTTTTGGTCATTAAATACTTTAGATGTGACAGGATTTGTTCCCCCTCCCCCACGAAATATAGAAGATACCCAAACAGAGTGGAAAGCACAGGATTAGAAGCAGTTCCTCTTTTAATCAGAAGTGTGAGTTTTCCCACCTGCTTTTAAATCTCAAACATATTTTTTGTGCTCCTGAAAAAAGCATTAATCTGCTCCTGAAGGAAGCAGAAGTTAAAAATAAGCCTCTATCAATCAAAATATTCTACCTAAATATCACTATCTCAGAAATAAGTTAGGAGGCTCATTTGGAACCATTGACAACAGATTAGATTTCTTTAAAAATATTTTGTTTGTGTCATTATTAGAGAAGGAATTGTAGATATTTTGTTTTGAAACTGATTTTAAGCTTTCTAAAAAGTTGACCTGAAGAAGGTAGATATTTGGAGTGGCTATATATTTACATTCTAAAGTGCTATGTTAAGGTTCTGCATTTTCTCTTTGCTTATATCTCTTTCAATGATGTGGTCATTTTAAAGCAATGAGCTGCGTCGTGTAAGATAGAACTACATACAACGCAGGGTAGATGGCATTTGCCTCCTGCTGAAGCAGAAATGCTGTTCTGTGAGTGTCACAGAAACTGATACAGAATGTGCTGGGCCCATAGTATTAGGCGGAGAATAGCCAGATGCCTGTCTAGAGTGATGGAATTATTGAATGCTACTGCTCTTCATGAAAGTTGTAATGGTGGCTGCCCATGATTTTGCCATTATTTTCAAATGAAATGTGAGAATGCTTTGAGCTGTCTAATTCTTTCTGTTTGGCTGGAATCCACACAATGGACATGCCTCCGAGCCATGCACGGCACTGCACTGTCCATCATAATACACTCCAGGGACCTCAGCTGCCAGCCTTTCTCAAAAAAGCACAAGGTCATCTTCAATTTAGAATTCAAGTGGAAACTTCTTCTTTTGCTTTGTGCAGGTAGCATGAGGCAAAATTTGGTTTACATTTAACACGGAGTACCCTCATTTTCAGCAACATTTTTGTGAGACATTACATAATCATCCTTGTGTTACAAATATAAATATTAAAGGAATTTGAAAATAATTTTCTTGCAATTATAAAACTTAGCAAAAGAGGGGTATTAGAATGCAAGGTTATTTATCCTAACATGAGGTTGGGGATCACTCCATTTATCCATGTAGTTAGGAGGTGTGAAGAGGAATGCAAATGAATGTATTTTCTGAATAACTGAAGCTCGCCTCCAGAAGATGGGAAAATCTTTAAATAAATACTGGGTTAAAGTATTTCAAAGGTGAACTACCAATTTCTCTCTTATCTTAATCATAGATAAAAGCCAAAAACTTCCTTCATGACTTCTATTATTATGCTATATTATAGTATAATGATGCTATAAAGACTACTAAAAGCATCTTAAAGCCCAATGATTATTAAGACAATTTGCCTCTAAACTTCAGTGACTTTTGAGTTCTTCTGTCAACTTTTTAGTCCCCACCTTTACCTTACCAAACTTCTGTTTCTGTGATTGTTGCGGGGCTGAACTCTTCTATAATTTGCTTCTTTCAACTCACTATGGACAGAGAAGCACATATAAAATTTCATTAATTTCAAGATATATTTATTGAGCATGTAGGCTGTGTTGAGCATTGTGATAGGTGCTGAAGATACACTACTACTAGTCAAAGCAGATATGAGATTTAGAATTTCTTGGGGAATTTAGATATGAATCAGAAAAGCACACAAAGGGATAGTAATATAATCTGTAATGAGCACTGAAAGTAGAGATGTGCTGAACTGAGAGTTTGTAATAGGGAAACATCCCTATTCTAGGAAGTTGGGAATCTGAAGGAAATTAGTTTCAGAGTAAAATAGAACATGAGAGGTCATGTCAACCATTTTTAAGGTTTGTTCTTCATCTTGAACCACAGGAACCCACTGAAGCATAATAAAATTGTGTCTGATACAAGAGTAAGTATACTCTAGATATGAAGATCATATAAAATACATGGATTTTAGTGTATGAACTTAAAATAGAATTTCTTTGAGCTCCTTGCATATTTATTTTGCTAATAGCCTGAAACATGTCTGTATCCAATAACTGATGATATAAGATAAGAGACCTGAGCATAAACAGATTATCATGGATTACATAATCCTCCTGAGTTTTAGTACTTTTCAGGGAGTTCATCAATTTTTAACGTTCATTATTGGTTTATCTATTAGTGTTCATTAATTATTAATGCCCAGCCTGTTTATGATAAAAAGATAAACAGGTGGTTTAAACAGAAGTATACTATCAAAACCCTTTAAGGAAGAGGAAAGAAGTATGACAACCATAATACAGGACTACATCAAGTTCTGAGCTTCCAAAGAGCCAAAAAAAATGTAGAGGAACATTCAGTGGGATACATAATTTTCATTATGTGATGGAAGCAAGCTTACCTATTTTTTAAGAGAGAATTCTTTTGGAAACTATTTCTAAAAGAAATGTACCATATGGGACTTTAACAGCCTCATAAGCAATGTTGTTTAACACAATTTTATTGCAAAAGCAGAAGCTTTCTCTTTAGTTGTTTTGCACTTGTACCCACAAAGCCAAGAATGTAATGCTTGTAACACTGAAGGGTATTTTATTAAAAGAGTTTTCAGGAGGAGGGAGATAATCTTTGATTTAGATTTGCAACTCTTTCAAACTCAGATGATAATGGGGATTACCATATTCTATTAAGAATAAATGAAGAACATTTCCCTTATAATTTGCTTTTCAAACTCTATCTTCAAAAGAATACTGCTCAGAAATCTAACATTTCAGTCAGTCAAAATAAGAACCACTGTATTGAAGGTGTAGCCATAATCTTCGACACTTCACTTCCCCTAGTGCTACTTGCCTGTCCTGGAGGTACCTTAAAATGTAGCAATAGCTACATGGAGTGTACATCAAATTCACAGACTTAAATATCCTTTCTCTTCACAGGGCTTTCATAGAAACTGCAAGTAGACATCTAGAATGTGTACTGGTAACCTAGCTAACAACTATTATACGTTGTTACTTGCACGCCAGTTGAGTGGTTTGTGTTGGTGATGGTCAGTGTTCTTACCTAATGAGAAAGTCAACTCACTCCTCAAAGCCTGGAAGTGGGAGGGGAACATTGGCCAAACCCTACTTTGTTTCAGATCAGTTTTGGATATTCTGAAGAGTTGAGAATGTACTTGGCTAGACCCAGAACTCCTCTCTGTACATGACAACAAAAAATTATTACCTACTAAAGTTTTCTTAGCATAGCTATTACTAGTTGTCAAAGAATGAGCTTTGTAAGGCAATTGCTAATTTTGTATAGTGTCACTTTCCAGATTTTCTGTCAGGATCACTGAACTACGAAATGTACACTCAAGTTATTTTAAAAATTGACACATTGGATGGAATTATTTAGTAATGCCCATTTAAATGTTGGATAATATCTGGCCTAAAGTGTAATTTCTGGGTAGGAAAAAAAACTTGTTATTAAACTGGTTCTTTCTGACATTAATGAGATATCAAGGCAAATTACTTTTCATGGTTCCTTTTAATCTGAGGCAGTAAAACTTTGTCATTGGTATGAAGGGAGACTGTTCCTCTAGTTTGTAATAGCAGGAGGTCAAGGAGCCAGAACAGCTGGATGCTGCACAGACCATTGGTATAAAATTAAAGGGAACTGTTTAAAACCCAGTCTTGCTGAGACTGTAACCTTGTGTATGGTATGCCTAATTAAGCAGTGGTTTATAGATACTTGTTTTAAAAGGTCATGCTTCTTCTAGTCTATTGTTAACTGGGAACATAACAATCATCTTAGAATTTCGAATGATGAATGATTAGTATTTCAGGCCAGAATGATTCTAAACACAACAACTAGTGAAGGGTGAAACCTTAGTCAAACTGTTAAACTATAAAGTACTATGTCCATCAAAAGCTTAAACAACAATGGTGGTTTAATTGAATTTAATCACTCAAATTGACATTTTCTTATCAATAGAAAACCTGAACTATATTCTGCATGTGTATTTTAAGCACATTCAGAGTCTCTGAGTCATAGCATATCTAGAATTACTCATGTGTTCCTTACAACTTTTCTCAACCTATCCTCTGTACTCAGGGAGCCAGAGGGAAACAAAGACCTGGCTTTTGGATTACTTTTATTGATACCATTTGAACAAAACACTGTTTCTATAAATTTTTTAAATCCAAAGATTTATCAAAAGAAAAACATAAAATAAAGAAGAGGAGTTCAGATTTTTCAGGAACTTAAGCAACGATGTCAATTCCTTCCATCTGGTCTATAGGCAATAAAATATTAATACTTACATCTTGTATAGAATTGGGAATTTTTCTGTTGCCATGAGAACCTTATTTATCATAAAGAAAAAGTTCACTAGAATTCCAGTGATATCTCCTGACTCTTTTTCTCTGTATTTGAGCTTACATCAGGGGCAGGGCAGGCACAGTGGCATACTAATCAGGAATGTTTGATTATATGTAACAGAAACCACCTTAAACTTGCTTAAGCTAAAAGAAAGAATTTGTGAAGGTATGTCAAGAAACCCCATGGCAGAATACAACAGGATTTAAGGAAAGGACTGGTTATAGGAATTAAAACAGGTCAGAAATCCTAACATCCCTCTGTCTGCTTTGTTTCATTCTGTTTATATTGGTCTTCCCCATTTTTAGGTCTATAGGGTAAGTAGCAGAAGGCCATCTACATTTCTAGAATTTAGCAGCTATTTCTTCAGGGCAATTGCTAAACTTAACATGTATATATTTCTAAGTCCCAATTATAACTTCTTGGAAACTTGAATCTCATTAGCCAAACTTAGGCTGGATATCAGATGGGTTCCAATTTATAAGTGGCAAAGAGTAAGTAGTAAAGACTTGGTTGTCATGAGGCACTCCCCATGGTTGAAATATATCTTTCTAAGTCCCAATTCTGACTTCTTAGAAACTTGAATCTCATTAGCCAAACTTAGGTTGGATGTCAGATTGGTTCCAAATTATCAGTGGCAAGGAGCAAGTAGCACAGACTTGATTGTGATAGGGCAATCCCTCTGGTTGAAAGGGACATTTGGGAAGTTTCTATAAGTGACTTACCAGAGAACGTTGAGCAAAGTGAGCAGAGAGATGAAAACCTGATAGTGGTGATGCCACCACAATCTCAGAATTGCATTGCTTCTTTAAGGGGGTGAGTTTTTATTAGGCTTGAGAAGACACAGTAAAGAATCACACAGAATCTATGAGAATCTGAGAGAACAATCAACTCTGGTATTTTTTAATGCTAGTCTTCATACTGTGGTTGAATTTCCTGATATGAAGAATAATGATCAGCTCCTCTGAACTCAACAGTGAGACAGGGGTCTAACCATTTCAGTGCTCAGTATTCTGAGGAAAATATGTGAACACTTGCCTGATTACAGAGACTAGTACAGAGGTGGAATTTGCCATCATCTTATTTTTTTTTAAGAAACCTTATTGATTTCAGGTACTTAATGCAAATTTCGATTACAATGTTGAATCTCTCTGAACACTGTAGTCTGATTTTGAAGCAAATTTGTTTGCATAAAATACCTTTAAGCTATCTAAAAAAACGAAATATGATTTAATATTAGGAAATGTATAAACACACTAATAGGTCAAATAAGACAATGATGAATATCTCCTAAGATTCTGTAAAGCTATTTATCCCTCATTTCTTTTACAAGCACAAGAACATAAACTAGAAATGGAATAAATGTTTAACATGATAAAATACATCTCTTAGGCTTTAAGTGATTATATATTTATAGTTGTTATTACTATTAAAGATATACATTAGTCCTATTACACTATTATTAATATTCTATAAATTTTAACCAATGTGATAAAATATGAAATAAAAATAACAGAGATGACTACTAAAAATGAAAAAGTAGTAGTGTGATTTCAAATGATTTGATCTCAAGCCAAGACACTGAAAAATATATTAGAAGTACTTACTTTAGGAAGATGATAAAATAAGAAATTAATCTTAAAATCTGAAGAGCATTCCTATATACTATTAAGAAATCATTGACTAATATGTGGGAAATGAAACTCTGTTTCCTTTGCAAAAATATTCAAAATACCTTACAATAAATTGAACCAAAAAATATGAAAGACCTAGATGTAGACAACTTTTTTGAAAGATAGCCCTTCTTTGTAGACAGAAAAACTAATTACAAGAATAATGTCAATCTTTTCTGAGTAAATCTGTATTCAAGCTTAGTATAATTTCAACCAAAATGACAAAGGAGTATTTTATGAAATTTGAAATAATATTTAAATTTTTAATTGTGAGAATAAATTAATAAAAATAACTGAAGTGATTTTGAAGAAAAATTTATTTCTACCAAACATTTCATATTTAACTCAAATGGTAAGCTATAATAATCAATCCAGTATGGATCTAGTACTGAATAGGCTTACAGTCTATGGAACCAGATAGAAATAATCAGAAATACATAATGATAATAAATAAATCAGTTTATATATGTATATATGCATATTTATAAGTGAATTTATGATGTGATAAAGATGAAGTTAGAACTTAGTGGGAAAGGGCATTTTATTTGTTGAATATCAATTTACAGTAAAATTAAATGAGATGATTCCTCAACATAAGAGTATTATCCACTTGGAACTTATTTTATTTTATTTATTATTTATTTTTTAAATGTTTATTTACCTTTGAAAGAGCTGACACATATGCATGTTTGTATACAAGAAGGTGAGGAACAGAGGGAGAGGGAAAGAGAGAATCTTAAGTAGGCTCTATGCCCACTGAAGAGCCTGATCTGGAGCTCAATCTCATGACTGTGAGATCATGACCTGAGCCTAAATCAAGAGTTGGATGCTTAACCAACTGAGCCACTCAGGTGCTTCAGGATTTATTTTTGACTTAAGTGAAAAAGAAGCAAAAGAAAAAAAATAGATTAGATTTGAATGGTGAAGCATTTTTAATTGGAAATGAGGGAATTTATAACAGGAAAATAAACATGTTTGATATAGTAAAATTTTAACAGTCAGGTATTAAAAGTTATCATAAACACAGTTTTAAATCCAAATATAAAATAGGAGATATATTTGGGTTTTTGTGTTAAAGGATAATATTACAAATATTAAAAGAGCCACCACAGTTGACAACAGTGATATCTTGAAGAAGTCAGTTGGCAAAACTTGTAAACATTAGTAAACACTTGAAGAAATGTTTACCTTCAGTAGAAATCAGATAAATAACATTTAGTCAATAATAAAATATTGTTTTCTACCTATCAAGTTTACAAAGACTTAAAAATTATAATGGTAATTATCAAAAGGTAATTATATTGGTTCTTCCAAATATGCTTGGTGAGAGTGGATATTAGTGTAAGTGTTTCTCAGAGGGTATTTTTTAAGCATATATCATTACTTCTAGAAATATATGCTAATGAAAATATTTGAAATAATTCTGTTTACAAAAATTTATTTAAGAAAACAAGAAAGCTAAATCACAGTTTTGTTCAGTTTCTAATTAAATCCACCAACAATATGTCATATAGTGTCATACTAACTGAGTCTTGGAATCCTATGCTTTTATCTGAGCTCCGCCATTCACTCTTCTTCTGTGTTGTGAACTTATCTTGACCTCTTAGCTTCACCTTTTAAATAGAAGGGTTATACTAAAATATTCTAATCTTTGAAATCTATTCCAGCTCTAAATTCTCTACATACTGTTTTTTCTTTTTAAAGCCATAATTTTCTCCCTGTCTTTTTTGTTTGCAAAGATATAAAAATCACATAACATTGTTGGAATTATACAATATACAAGTTTTGTGACCTGAATTTGTCACATTTTTCTGTCACTAAAATTCTTCATAAATATAATTTTAGTGTCAATAGAATACTCCACTGTATAATAACATTATAATTCATTTAATTGTGAATGGTTAACATCTTAGAGTATGTATTCAGAAGGACCTGGGTTGAAATGCAGGTCTGCCATTTAGTTAGTGACCCAGGCATATTGCTCATCCTACATGGTTCTCAGTTTCATCTGTAACATGGAGATAATAAATAACAGCTCCCTCCTGGTTTGTCAGGAGGATTAAATAGGACACAGGTAAGTTCTGGGCCCAGGGATACCCAGGTAAGCATTTTCACTGGCATTATTAGTTTTTTTTGTAAGGACGCAGGTCTGAATCAAACTGACTCCATGACAGGCTTCAAGTTTCCCTCTGACCTTGGAGACCTAAGTGTCTGTTTTCTCAGAATCATTAGACAATAAATGGGCACACATTGCCCAAGGCAGGAGGGACCACCCCTGCAACACCCAATCAGGAAAGGCCAGCCAACACCCTTAACATCTCTAAGGACAGGCCTAGAGATAGAAGCTATAGATGATCACTTATTGCTTAAGGCCAGTTACACCCTACGTGAGGGTCCTGGGCCCACTCTGTAATTAGTCAACACTCCAAATACTCTTTTAAAGGTACAGGTATATTTTTAAAATGCAGATGCCTATCAGTGTTCTTATTGTTGTCTTTTTTTGTTGTTGTCACTTACACTCATTTTCATCTTTATGAATCATTTATTTATTCACATATATTTTATTGGTAATCTTATAAGGTATGTAATAAAAGGATTCTGTGTTAGGCATCCAGAATACAAAGACTAAGAGGTCCCTCAGTGGCTCAGCTGATTAAGCGTCCAACTTCAACTCAGGTCATGATCTCATGGATTGTGGGTGTGAGCCCCACGTTGGGCTCTGTGCTGACAGCTCAGAGCCTGGAGACTGCTTCAGATTATGTGTCTTTTTCTCTCTCTACCCTTCCCCTGCTTGCACTCCATCTCTCTCAAAAAGAATACAAAGACTAATGAAACATGGTTCTATATGTTCATAATGTAACAGAGGAGGGAAACAAACATGTTACGAATAAGAATTCAATTTGGTAAGTGATATGATAGAGGCACGAGCATATAAGAACCCAATGTAAAGCTGAGATTAGGAAAATACATAAGGAGAGCCTCCAAGAAAACAATACAACTGATTTAAATTTCATATGAAAAGTGACATTTCTTAGGTGGACAAGATGATAAATGGAGCAACTGATAAATGGATATATACATACATATGTATATATATATATATATATATATATACATATTATGTAATATTACTCATCCATAAAAAAGAATGAAATCTTGCCATTTGTAATGATGTAGACAGAGCTCGAGAGCATTATGCTAAGTAAAAATAAGTCAGTCAGAGAAAGATAAATACCATATGATTTTCACTCATATGTGGAATTTAAGAAACAAAATGGACAAAATAGTTTAATAGTAATGGGAAGATAGGAAAAGCATGCATTCTATAAAAGCTGAGCATCGGTAGTGTAAGAATTCAAGAGTGTGGCATGAGAGCAGCCTGGAATTGACCAGATGAGCTTGGGCTTGGTTAGAAATTTCTGTCAAATTCTAGTGTTTGAAGGTGACACAGCAGGCAACAGGAACCTGAAGCTTTTTGAAGAGGACAGTGAAGTCCTAGAATTTGTGGTTTAGAAATATAACCATGGCAACAATTTGCAGACTGGAGGAAGTGAGATTGAAGACAGGAATGGTTAGGTTAGGATACAGCCCCAGTAGTCTCAATGAAAGAACAATACCTGAAGTGGGAAAATGAAAGCACAAGTGAAATGAAAAGAGGGGGAAGAGGGAAAAAAGGAATATAGAATTATTTGAAGGCTGACTCTAGTCTAGGCACTGTGCTTTGACTAAAAACCAAGAGATTTTTAGAAATACCTTAACCTCCCACATGATCTTTCTTTGTAACTTTAATAATTCCATTACTGGAGTTAATGCAGTATTGTAGTATATATGTTAATTATGATAGTGACTTTTTATCTATTTCTATAAGTAAAAAATGAGATATAACGTCCATATATGGAAAAACTGACATAAAATGTCATCTCTAGAAGCGATACTACACAATTTCCTTGTGATCAAATATTACCTTTTTAGTAAATAGAATTAAAGCAAAATCAAACATGATGAAAGTCAAGGGTGTTGATCTTAAATATAGATATCCTTTTTGATAATTACCTCATTTTAAATAAAATTATGAAAATAATTACAGTAAAACCATGGATTGTGAGTGACGTGTTCTGCAAGTGTCCCACAAGATGAGCAAACATTTCTCAGAAATTTTAAGTTGATAAATGAGCGATGTCTTGCAATACAAGTAGTATGGGATGCCAAACATCACATGATCACAATTGAACCAATGATTCTTGAAACTTGCTTTGATATACAAGTGCTTTGGATTACAAGCATATTTCCAGAATAAATTATACTAACAAACCAAGGTTTTACTATATTGATAATTTCAACGTACGTTATATAATTTATTTTTGAAGCCGAAAGTTTGTAGGTAGTAAAGTGTTCCTGGAAATACTGTATATCTTTTTAATATATATATATGTGTGTGTGTGTGTGTGTGTGTGTGTATTAAAATTGAACATGTAAAAATAAATAGGATTATTTGAAATTAAGTAATTTTTCAATTTCTGATTAAGGAAGCTTCAGGCTGGTTATAAAATATTAAACCTATAAGTTAAGTTATCATGAAATTTAGCAGTATAAATGTACCTGCCTCTGTTTTCTAACTGAATAAGATTTAATAAACCTTATACAGTCATAAAGAACAAGACTTATTAATCTCAAATATCTTGCTTTAATGTATAAAGACTTAAATGTGGGCCAAGTTGGAGCCAGCATCTAATAAAACCTTGAGGCCAATCAGTAGCATTGTCTTAGTTTTTCCTATGGTCCTATATAGTTTCACCCACTGCACTGGGATTCTTTTACTCATTCTTTGTTCTTATAATTCCTGAACTTCTTCATCATGTGCTAAAAATTACAAGTAAATGATAAGTAAATCCCAGAAAGAGATGAGGTGCTGTGGAATTAGCAACTGAAGTTTAAGGTCTGGCCTTGGGTCTAGATGGGGATATAGCAATAATTCCTGAATGAAGAATAAAGAAGCAGAAGAAGGAGCAGAAAGGATTTGGAGCAGTGGGAAGTTTCTTAAGGAGTTTACACTTGACACTTTATATTTTACATCGTGATTAGAAGCACAGGCTTTATACTCAATTTGAATCCAGTGTCACACCTCTCATTACTTTGTGATCTTCGTTAAGGAGCAAAGCTTCTTTAAATTTTTGTTCCCTCATCAATAATTGGGGATGGTAATATTTTTCAGAGTTCCTGTGAAATCTAAAGGTAGGGTGAGAATACACAGAAAGTGCTTAATAAAGAGATATAATGTATTATATATGGGGGATATTTTATCAATAGAAATATAATGATTAGTACTTGAGTCATCTTATGAGGATGATGAGGTGGTTGGATTGGGCATGAGGTCTTGGGAATCTTCAGAAAGATACAGAATTAAAAAGCGCTACATACAAGGATCGTTAATGGGCATGAACAAGACAGATGGAAAGGATGCTTCTGCCATGGCATCAATCAACAAGGTCCCCCAGCAGTGTCAGCTTCCTAGATACAGGAACAGAAATGTGTTTGTGCTCACAACATTCTCAAAATAGATCGGAAAGTGCTTTACTGCTGATATGGGCATCTGATGAGTGTAGAGTGGATCAAATGGGGCTCATTCTCTCATTATTTCTTCTGTTTCCTTTAAAATTATGTATTTTTTTAATGAAGGAAAGAACTTAATAGAATAGCTCCCATGTTATTAAGGGTAATTATTTTCTAGTGGTATTTTGCTTCAGAAAGAATCTACCTGAAAATTATAATGGAGACTTGATTATTTTTCTCTTTAAGGTTATTAACTCTTATAATTACATTAAAGTTTAATCAAGAAGTTAGTTTGAAAGTGAAGGATATGAATGAGAAAATTCTTTTTAATTCAGGTGCCTAATTGTTAACACTTTTGGGATATGGGTTTTCTCAGTCTTTGGAATGTGTTTGAAAACCATGACTATAAAATATCTTTTCTTTTGAACCACATAAACACCTTTGTCTGTAGCTAAGCTAAGGGAACAACTACCAAATTTTATTTAAAAGTATTTATGGAGTGTATATGTATTACAGTTATTTGAAAATGTCATACACATTAATTTAACATTTATTGAATGTCTATTATATCAATGAACTATGCTATTTATATTTTGTCCCTTTTCCATTTTTCACTTCTTTTCCTTTCTTCATTTTACCTTGTATCTTAAACTTCTTTCCTACTCTTTTTATCCTCTTTTCTTCACAATAATTTGCTCTTGTGATCATTCACTGATCAAGATAGTGGCAAGTGGCTAGGAGCATGAGCTTTTGAATTGAGACAGAGATAAACTAAAATTCTAGCTCTCCCACTTAGGTGGTAAGTCCTTGGATAAGTCATTTATATCTTATACACCTTTATATTCTCATCTTTGAATGGGAATAACAATCATACCTTCCTTATAGTATTATTGTGATCATTTAAAGAGAGAATTCACCCTGAAAGTCTTAGCACAATGCTTGGCACATTGTGAATAATCAATAAATGGTAACTATTATTTTTTTCCTTCTGCCACCTGACAAGAATAAAGCCTCTGTATATGTTCACTGAATTTCAACCAAACACACTTTAACACCCCTCAGATCATACCCATTCATGCACAGTCCCATACACACTTTACGTTTCAAAGCGTCTGATAACTCTTATCATCAATGATATGGCACTGTCTGAAATTAATTAATTTCTTATTTCTTCAAGGTTTAATTAATATATTTTTAAGGATTGTTAGGTTTTTTAGTTCACCTTTTCTCTCTTCTCTTGGAGTCACCTTCAGAGTCCGTCATATCTTATTAGCACCATAGGGTGATGTACAGGAATAAGAGGACATAAAGCCCATACTAGTCCATTTTGTCCAGATTAAAATGACATGATAGGTAAAGGGGTGGAGGCTGTTGCTTGAAATAGTGTTCAGAGAATGTGTTTTAGAATATACCTTCTATGTTAAGAAACTCTTCAGGAACTCACTTTGGCATAGGCTGTGAAGGAGACACTTATGATGCACAAAGGTTTTAGCTGGAGGCCATTGGACACACCCAACTCAACTAGAAAGAACAGTTGTATAGTGTATAAACCATTCTGTTCTCCATAGCACAGAACAGAGAAGAATGAACTTCATGTGATAGAATTACTTAAAACGCAGAATCTCTATTCACTTTTAAAAGTAATTCAAACAGAAGTGAAAATGGACATTTTGGCAGGTAAAAGGAATGTGGTAAAAGTCTCCCAGAAAGATATTTGTAAAATCCTACCTTACTGTTAATCCTGCTTAAGAAAATCTAACTTTCTTTGGATTTTGTGTTTTTCTTTGCTGGTTGTCTAGCTTACATAGGCGTCCCTATGATTTATTCTAGCTCATGAGTCACACTAAGACATTCTAGCCTGTTGAGTAATACATCCAAAAGGCCATTCCTCCCAGGTTCTTGAAGCCTTCTTAACTTCCTTTCAGCTCTCTATCCTTATACTAACTGCAGTCTTACATAAAAATTTACACACCCTCATTTCTCTCCCCTCTTTGCTTCAATAAAAACTTAATGCAGTGCCTGGGTGGCTCAGTTGGTTACGCGTCTGACTTTGGCTCAGGTCATGATCTTACATTCGTGGGTTTGAGCCCCGTGTGTGGCTCTGAGCTGACAGCTAGTTCAGAGCCTGCTTCAGATTCTGTGTCTCCCTCTCTCTCTGACCCTCCCCTGCTCACACTGTCTCTCTCTCTCTTTCAAAAATAAATAAGAACATTAAAAAAAACAATGAAGAACTAAGTTTACTGCTTTTTTATTTACTTTTGTAAAAACAGAGCAAATTGTGTGCAGGGAGGGAGACACAGAATCTGACCCAGGCTCCAGGCTCTGAGCTGTCAGCACAGAGCCCCACGCGGGGCTCAAACCCACAAACTATAAGAAAATGACCTGAGCCGAAGCCGAAACCAGATGCTTAACCGACTGAGCCACTCAGGTGCTCGTCATTTTTTTTTTCTAACAAAAAAATGTGTAGTAAAGGATGTATTTCAGAGTTTAGGGAAACCAACAAGGAAAGGTCTAACCTCCCAGACTAGTAACCATGGGATTTACCATCCTAGACCTAAAAGAACAGCATGGGGAGTGGTTACTTGAATCTGGAGAGACCAGATATAGTTATAGGTGAGGATTGCCAGGTAAAATCTGTGGCATTTAGTTGAATGTAGTTAACTGCGCTGACAACACAACCTAGAAGGTAGAAGAAACACTTCTCTTCTCCTCTCCTCCCATCTACCTATCTTCTCTCCTGTTAGAAACATATAGAACACAGAAACCAAGAGCCTGGTTGACACAATCTATAAAGCTTTGCCTTGTAGGTCCAAAACAGGATGAGGAATATATTGGAAGGATAATAAGAAATATCCAGTAGAGTGAATTTCTCTATTAAGGAAATATCTTTTGCTCCTGGAATAGTTTTAATACAAAACTGAAATTGAAACTAAAAATAGCATATGTAATAAGGTATTAAAAAAGATCCCTTTTTCCTTTTCTTTATTTTCATTCCTTTTGAAAAGGAGCTGAGCTTTTGTAATTGTCCCCCCCACCATATTGTTTGTTTAGTTAAATCTCTGTGACAAAAATGTTTGTATGTCTTTGAGCATGTAAATATAATTCTGTGGATAGAAGCCACATTTTATTCCCAGTTACCAACTTAAGAATAGTGATTCACCTTTAGGCTATTGTGTACAGTTATCACAATACATGTAGAGTTCATTCTTGATGTGCATTTTGTGGGTTTTGACAAATGTATAGCATGTATCCACCAATATAATGTCATACAGAATGGTTTCACTGCACTAAAATATCCTCTGTGTTCTGCCTGTTCATTCTTCTCTTCCCCTAACCAATAGCAACAACCAATCTTTTTACTATCTCCACAGTTTTGCCTTTTCCAGAATATCATATAGTTGAATTATACAGTCTGTAGGCATTTCAGAATGACTTATTTCACTTAGTAAAATGCATTTAAGCTTGTCTTTTCATCATTTGATTGCTCATTTCTTTTTAGCACTGAATAATATTCCATTGTCTGGTTATACTACTGTGTATTTATCTATTTATTAAAGGATATTTTGGTTGCTTCCAAGTTTTGGCAATTATGATCCTAGTTGCTATAAATACCCATGCACAGGTTTCTGTGTGGACATAGGTTTTTTTTTTTTTTTTTGGTTCGGTTCAATACCAAAGAACAGGATTGCCAGACCTTATAGTAAGATTACATTTAGTTTTGTAAGGAACTGCCAAGCTATCTTCCAAAGTGGCTATACTAACTTTGATTTCTACCAGCAATGAATGGGATTTGCTATTGCTTCACATACCTTGACAGTATTCATTGTTGTCAGTGTTCTGTATTCTAGCTATTCTATTAGGTATGTGGTGGCATTAATTTGTAATGGCCTGTAATGTTAAACCTCTTTTTAGAAGATTATTTTCCATCTGTATATCTTCTTTGTTGAGGTAACTCTTCAGGTCTCTTGTCCAGTTTTTAATTGGGTTCTTTATTTTCCTATTGTTTAGTTTTAAGAATTCTTTATGTATTTAGGGTAACAGTCCTTTATCAGATTTATTTTCTGTAAATATTTTCTCCTAGTCTGTGACTTATCTTCTCATTCTCTTGGTGTTGTCTTTTGCAGACCAGAAGTTTTAATTTTAATGAAGTTCATCTTATCAATTATTTCTTTTATGGATTATGACTTTTGGTGTTATAGCTAAAAGGTCATCACCATGCATAGCATTATCTGGGTTTTCTCCTGTGTATGAATTTTATAGTTTTTCATTTTATTTTGCATTTGAGTTTATTTTTCTCAGTGGTATAAGGTCTGTGTCTAGATTTAGTTTTTTGCATGTAGGTGGCTAGTTGTTTTAGTGTGGTTTGTTGAACTTACTTTGTTTTTAATTTGGTTAGAGGTCTTACCTTTGTATTGGCATCAGGGAAAATCTTTGTTCTAAAATATTATTTTTTAATGAATCTTGGAAAAACAGTTCCAGGTGACTCCTTGAAGACTTTTGATCATATTCAGTTGTTTAAGTGTCACTGGAAGTAAAGTCACACATTCTTTGTAGCCCAAATGTAATTGTGTGTGTTATTATTGTTATGGTGGTTTCTATGATTATTGGGGCTGAAGGGGCATAAATATAATATTTAAAAAATGGTGAAGAAATAAAGTTAATAAAGTTGAATTGAGAAACTACCCAGTGAAAATATTGATACACTGTTCAGATGCTGGGCACTTGAATAACACATATATGTGTCACATATATGACTCCGTAGGAAACAGCATTCTCATGACTGTTTTCAATTTTAATCAATATCATGGAAATAATACTCCTTAATTGCCTAATTCCATCAGTCTCTACCCTGGAAAGTGGAGAGATGGAAATCATACTCTTCCAGCTAGTTCTCTAGGATAATTCCAAAATATACAGAATATCAGTGTAGGACTTAGCATTTTTTTCCCCTTAGTATGTAATGCTTTTATTTTACCATGGAAGAAAGCACATTTCTTTTCCTGATTTAGCTGTTAATGACCACATGTCAGAATTGTCACAAATTCTAGAGCCACTACATTCTAGAATGCTAGGAGGCATTTGAGAAAACTTGCAAGTACTTTACTCATTGTACACATTTCCAGAAATAAGTCCTCTCTGATTTTCTATTCCGATGTTTATCTTTTAAAATGACCCTGGCCCTCTAGTTTCAGGACATTTGTTTCCCTGTAGTATTTAAATAAGAATTAGTTGGGCGTATCTTTTTGATCCTACTCAGTATACTTCAACCAAAGCCGAAAAGAAAACTGACACTTTTTATACACAGAAAGCAGTTGAGATAAAGCAGGGGAATGGCACTGTCACTATTAAAGTCTGTAAATAACTAGTAGATTTGGGCAAGAAAGATTTTCCTTTCTTTTTAAACATGCTCTATATGGGCACAAACTATCAGATATTGTTAAAAAAATAATGGGATTTTTATTGCAATGTTTGCACAATATTTTCCTTTTATACCTTTACAGGTTGTGTGCTTCATCAGTTTGAACATCTGAGCCTTTAAAGTGAGCTACAGATGCAAAATTTAAATGATACTTCTTTGGACAATTATATGCTAACGTATGAAGAAACAAACATCATTTCATGTTGGATTTTTTTTAAAGCATTACTTGAAGCCATCTTTTGGCTGTGGCGCATGATAGCAGTGTGCTTCACTGGTACAGAAGCAGAAAATAACCAGTCCATAAATTTTCTAGTGACCAACACACGCAAACGTTTATGAAAATTAAATACCACCGTTAGCAAACTCAAGGATGGTTTCAGTTGAATAGCTTTAAGTTCTGCAACAGACCTAACTAGAAAGTAAATTTCTAATACCAGGAGTTTCTAAGTTTACAGTGGACTGTGTGCACATAGCTACACACACACACACACACACACACACACACACACACACACACACATACACACACACTCCTCTTTATAGAGAAAAGAAAGGAAATTAAAAAATCATAAAATGATGTGGTGGAAAGAAAAGATGTATTTCCTTGCCATTGTCAAAGTAAACTTTCTAACTTCATAGAGATTGGGAAAGAGTAGAGATTTTGAGTTGCTTCATATCTTTGAACAAGGACTCAGATAAATCAAATGACATTTGAGCTTGTGTTAACTTTGGCATTTACAAAAAGTTTTTCTAGAGCCATTTCACTACCTATTTTATTATTTTTTGTTAATCTTAAGAATTGACAATGCTAAGATTCAGAAATGTTCAGAGTATTGTGATCAACATTCATCTTCTTTACTACATTTTTAAAGTGTCATAACTTAGGCATGATGTGTTTGCAGATGAGTGTAATGCACTATTTGAAAATTTTAGCGATTTACTGCAGAGTTTAGATACTTCATTCTGAATGGCCCATATGTTCAGCTTAGGTGATCTGTGGCCTCATTTGATAGTATGAGGTACTATGCTTAGAAATTCAACCTAACCTAAAAAATTAACCCAGCACATACAAGAGTTCTTTGAAATCATAATTGCTGATTAGCTCATCCATTGCTGTCATTTGATTTGAATTAGGAATCAGATGTTGAATGCCATGGTGTTCTCCAGTGATAGCTCCTAAGGTTTCAAATACTTCCCTTTGTGAATCTAGGAATATTGTGTCTTAATCACTGTGATTAAAAAATAGGTTTCATAGTTTCCTGGCAAAGATAATAATGTCACAAAGACATAAAATTGATTAATTCCAGGGTGGGTTCAGATCACTTGAAATGCAGAACTGGAGGAGTCAAATAAAGGTAGCTATATACTGATGAGGGGAAAACAATTTAAATGTTTAAAACTTTTGTGTATTTTCTTTCCTCATCAGGGACTTTGAATTGCCAAAATTCTATTAGTTTTTGGGGGTAAAAAATAATTTTCTCATTTGAGATTTATATTCAAACAAAAGTGTATGTGTAAAGATGATAAGCCCTTAACAATAATTTCTCAGATGTTTTATTTCGTAGCCCAGTGAAAGATTTCTTTTGATGATAAATCTTAAATTTATCCACATTGAGTTTTTTAGGGTTAATTACTTTGAATTGCAGTATATTATAATAATTTTAGACATCTTAATGCTTTTCATCTTAAAGTACTTTAATATATATATAAACAGGGTATACACACACACACACACACACACACACACACACACACACATATATCCTCTCATTAGCCCTAATAGTCATATGTGGGAGGCAAAATAAGTGGGTGTTATTATACCATTTGATAACAGAAATGTATAAGAGTTAAGTTAATATTCAAATCTCACAGATAGGTAGCTAAGGAATTGGGACTGCACTGAGACTTTTCAATTCTATGTTTAATCCTCCAGGTATCAAAGGAACTGAAATAGGTCATTGTTCTGAAAGTAGCCTTTTAAAATTGCTCAGTCTTCATTTACCAAGCTGTTTATTCAACAGATTGCTAACGAATGCCTACTCTGTACTATCTTTATTAGGATCATCACCAGCAGTGGTAAGCAAAGGGCAGTCCTTGCCCTCAGGAGGACGCAGTTCAGTGGGGCAAGTAGTCATTAACAAATAACCACAAAATGTGAAGTATTAACAGTGCTGAACTAGAGACTATCTTAGGAGGAGGAGGGCATGGCTGATTATCTGGAAGTCCGGGACTTGGTGACATCATCACAAAAGTGGTGGTACTTAAACTGAGAACTGAATTATGAGAAAGACAAGAACCTAGGAAAAACCTGCTATAAAAGTCTTAAAACAGAAAAGACTTTTTGTCACTACCATGCTGAATTCTTCTGTCAATGGACTCATATTCTTTTTACTAAAAAGTATGTTATTTCTCCAAAATTCTCAAAGTGGCACATCATTTAGTGTAAACACTTTGTAGAAAAAAGCCCAGTTAGCTTTTCTCCCTGGGTTTACGCATGTCCTCCATGTGAACTTGCACTCCATTCCACTGTGGTTGGGATGTACTGATTTTATTTATTTTATTTTTATTTTATTTTTATTAACGTTTATTTGTTTTTGAGAGACAGAGAGAGATAGAGCACAAGTGGGGTAGGGACGGAGAGAGGGGGAGACACAGAATCCAAGGCAGGCTCCAGGCTCTGAGCTGTCAGCACAGAGCCTGACATGGGGCTCAAACTCACAAACCGTGAGATCATGACCTGGGCTGAAGTCAGAGGCTTAACTGACTGAGCCACCCAGGTGCCCCAGGAAGTACTGATTTTAGAAGTGCTTTCTTGGAAGTTCACACGGTGAACATGCTACTACTTGCAAATATTTCCCAGATGATAATATCAGTAGTTGGCAAGTATACTATAGCAAACTATATCCGATAATGATCAGTCACTTGTTAATTTTCACAGCAGTTTTAACAATCACTGTGAGCTTATGTGGAGAGTAAACTCTTTGCACTCTATATCATTGAGTCTTCGGCCCCCAAGGAGAAAGAGGTTGGTTTGGATGGATCGGATTTGAGCTTTGATTCTGTGTTCCTGGGTGGAGTCATCCTCTAGCCAAAAGCAAGTAAACAGGGCTCTCAGTGGAGGATTCCCTGAAACCGCAGTGATAATGAGGCCTGGGATGATTTCTCTAACCAGGCCAGAGCCATCTAGTTTTTGTTCCGTGGATGTACTTTCTTGCTGTTGACAAAAGGTCACCATCCTGATCTGAGAAGGCTTGGGGCAGGTTGGCCTACTTCAAGGCAAAACTAGGCTTTGCTTGTTTAACTGGTTCATTTTCTCAGCTAACATATGGACAAGGATTCCTCCATATTGTCTTCCCTAGTTTGTGATATTCCACCATGGAGTTTGTGGCCAAAGTCACAGGTAATGATGCAACCTAATCTAATCCAAGCCAATCTAATAATAATAAGTGACTTCTTTTGTATACTTTATGCATGTATTTCTTTCCTTGGAGGCCTTTATAGGAGGAGGAGAGGTTAAGCCAAGGCAGGCCTTGTGTATTCCTAGTTTTCCTATCCAAATAATCTCTTTAATGCAAGTCCTTTAAAGAATCTCAAACTAAATTTAGGTTCAGATAAATTAAAATACATACACACACACACACACACACACACACACACACATGCATAATGCAAACATACATACATGATATAGAAGGTTATAATAGACATAAGAAATATCCTTCTAAAATAATGTTTAATTTCTCTCTCTCCATTGTAACATAAGCCAGGAAATTAAGAATACAACAATAATAAGAAATAAATAAACCCTTACAAAACTGAGAAGTAGAGGATGACTTCTCTGTTGGCTTTTAAAGTTATAGTTAAGTATAAGTCCTGGATTTAAAATCTGAATTTTGTATTTTATTCAATAGCATTGTTTTCATTTCTCCTGAAATTTCCAATGGAAAAATAAGCTGGTAGAAATACTAACATTTATTGAGTCCTTATGATGTGCCAGGCATATTTTTAAGCACCTTTTGTGTATTACCTCTTGTAATCCTCAAAATAATCTGATGAAGAAGGATCCATTTTTATCTCTACTTCTGCAGATGAGGAAACTGAAGTATAGGCTCTAGTTTACTTGCCTAGTAAAGTGGTACCACCAGGACTTGAGCCCTGGGAGACTTGCTTAGCCTCGAGGTGCATGACTAATGACTGCAGTGATTACGGTAATCACTATGGTAACCACCTCTAATGATAACTGCTATTGTAGAAGCTGGGGAAAACTTACTAGTGAAAAAACTGTGTTTAAAAGAAAAAAACAAAGAACATTTATAGTTTCAATAGAACAGTGAGACTCATGGAGTCAGATTAGTTCTCTGTGGCAATGCAGGTGATGTGAGGCAAAATGAAAACCAACTGAAGCAAAACCAAAACTTTCTAAAAAGGTCGTTTCTGGGACCCCTGGCTGGCTTGATCTTGAGGTTGTGAGTTCAAGCCTGCATTGGTAGAGATTACATTAAAAAATAAATCTAAGGGGCGTCTGGGTGGCTCAGTTGGTTAAGAGTCCGGCTTCAGCTCAGGTCATGATCTCATGGTTCGTGGGTTCGAGCCCCACATCAGGCTCTGTGCTGACAGCTAGCTCAGAGCCTGGAGGCTGCTTCAGATTCTGTGTCTCCTTCTCTCTCTGACCCTCCCCTGCCCACACTGTCTCTCCCTGTCTCTCAAAAAAAACACCTTTTTTTAATAAATAAACTTCTTAAAAAGGTTGTTTCAAAGAGTTGGAAGACAAGGAATAAAATAAACGTGAAGTCAAATAAATCTTTTGGAAGTTCATTGCAATCGTTTATGAGTCTTGGTTATTAACATCCATGACTTTAATGAGGCTGAGAAATAGGCATTGTGGTTTCTTCCAGCCCAGTAATTTTTATCTAATAAGCGTCATTGAGGTAAAATTCACATACAATAAAGCCAACTAGTTTTAAGTGTACAATCTGATGTGTTTTTATGAAAGAACACAGATACATAACCACCACCACAATCATGTTATTGAACTTTTTCATCACTCTAGATATTCCTTCCTGACTCTTTCAGTTAGTCCCTCCCTTGAAACCACTGATCTGCTTTCTGTCAGTATATCCTTACCTTTACAAAAATTAATATAAATGGAGCTATACATTTTGGAGTTTTTATATCTGGTTTCTTCTACTTGGCATAAAGCATTTGCAACTTACCTACATTGTGTCTGTCTGTGGTTCATTGCCTTTTTTTTCATGAATATATCACAATTTGTGTTTCAATTTACTGGTGGATGGAATTTGGATTATTTTCTGCTTCATTATGAATAAAGCTTCTACAAACTTACAAGTATAACTTTTGTGAGGATATATGCTTTTGTCTCTTCTGGGTACATACTTGGGAGTGGAATTGCTGGATTGTGTGGGAAGAATATATTTAACTTTATAAGAAACTGTCAAACTTCTAAAGTGACAGTTCCATTTTGCATTCAATGTATGACAATGCATACATTTGCAATGTATGACAATTCCAGTTGCTCAACTCTTCTCCAACACTTGATAAATGTCATTTTCATTTTAGCCATACTGGTGGCTGTAATCGTGATTTCTCATTGTGAATCTACACTGCATGTGTGCATTTCTCTGATTACTAATTGACTTCTGTATTTTTCCATATGCTGTATTGCCATTTCTATATCTTCTTTGATTGTTTCTTCAAATCTCTTTATTCATTTTAAACACTGAATTTATTTAGTTATTTATTTTAAGTTTATGTATTTTTAGAGACAGAGAGAGGGGCAGGGAGGGGGTGGGAGATAGAGAAAGAGAGAGGACTCCAGGAAGGCAGCTCAGAGACTGATGCACTATTTGAACCCATGAATCATGACCTGAGCCAAAGTCAAGAGTTTGATACTTAACTGACTGAGCAACACACCACCCCTGAAATGATTCTTTATTATTGAGTTATAAACATCTTTATCCTATAAATGAGTCTTTTATTTTATATAATATACATACATATATATCTCACATAAATATCTTCTCTTTTCATTTTTATAATGGTGTCTTTTGACAAACATTTTTATTTTGGTGAAGGCCAATTTATCAACTTTTTATTTTATGGATCTAACCTTTCTTGTCCTAGCTAAGAAAGTTGTGTCTAACTCAAGATTATAAAAATTTCTCCTAGAAGTTTTATAATCTTACCACTTGCATTTAAGTCTATGAACAATAGAAAGGTAATTTTTGAATATGATATAAAGTAAGGTTTGTGGTTCATTTCTTAAAATATGCTCATCCTCTTGTTCCACCACCATTTTTTATAACAGACTGCCCATTTCCCATTGAATATCCCTTTGCTAAAAATCATTTGAACACATATGTGTGAGTCTATTTCTGGACTTGCTATCTTGTTCTATACGTTCATGTTTATGCTAATTAGCTTTATATTAGGTTTTGAAATCAAGTAGCAAAATCTGTTTGTTTTTCTTTTTAAATATTACTTTGCTAGTCTGTCTTTTGCATCTACATATCATTTTTGGAATCTGTCAATTTCTAAAAAAAACTTATGATTTTAATTGGGATTGCATTGAATCTATAAATCAATTTGGAGAAAACTGACATTTTAACAACATTGAATCTTTTCCTCTATGCACATAGTATATCTTTCCATTTACTTAGATATTTTTAAATGTCTCTCTAAAGTGTTTGTAGTTTTCAAAGATGTTGCACATACTTTGTTAAATATACCCTAATAATTTCATATGCTTGATAGGCTTGTAAATCCAATTATTATTAAATTTTCCCATCTCTAAATTCTTGTTGATAATAGAAATATTAATTTTTGTATGCTCACTTTCTATGAAGCAACCATTATTAACTCGTATCTTAGCAATTTTTTGTAGTTTCCTTAGGCTTTTCTAAATAAACAATCATATTGTCTATAAATAAAGACAGTATTACTTCTTCCTTTCGTATATGTATGCTGTTAAGTTTTTCCTTATGCTTTGTAATACTGGCTAGGACCTCCAGTACAATGTTGAATAATGATAGAAAAATCAAGCATCCTTGCTTTTTCTTTATCTTGGTCTGAAATAATTCCATCTTTTACCATTTGGTATTATATACCAACCTGGATAAATCTAGAAAATATGAGCAATATAAACTAGCTGCAGTATAGTGTGACATATGATATAATAAAACTATAATAATATTACATAAACGTTAATACATAGGGTATATTTTTATACATACAGACATATTTGTAAAATGAATTAAAGTATATATAGGAGTAACTAATACCTATAATGGTGGTTATCTTTGGGAAGCAAAGATGAGAGGAGAGGGATTGGAAAAAGTTCACAATTCTTCAGTTATATTTGTATTTCTTTTCTTTTCACTTGAAATAAAACTAAAGAGAAGAGGGGAAAAAAACAAGTAGTATTTCCACAATTGGTGAAAATAGGAAGGAAGAACTTCAAGGTCTGTAATTAGCATCATTAGAAATGTAATCATGAAAAAACTGGACAGGATATTTTAAGTATTTTTGTTGGTGAGTAATGAGAAATAGGATTTCGACTAATATGTTGGCATGAGAACATGGATCTTATTGAAAACCAAGCAGAATAATTTAGATCTGCTACTATAGGCAAAAGAGAACTGTTGTAGTTTCTTGCTGTGTTATGAGAATTATATTTCTAGTAAGTTACCATCAAATGGATTATTTGGTCCTGATTATAAAATCTTTATCCAAACCAAGGGATCTGATCTTTTTAGAGGGATGAGCTAAACAGGTAACATAAATGTATAAAACTAGGAGGTAAGACCACAGAAGAAGATGGGGCTAGTAGCTAGGTATGTATGCCTTTCCACATTTTGAATTTCAGATGTAAATGTTTTGTTTGCCCAACAAAATATTTCTGCAGATGGAGTCATAATGAAGACAAT
This sequence comes from Suricata suricatta, assembly GCF_006229205.1. Classification (NCBI taxonomy): domain Eukaryota; kingdom Metazoa; phylum Chordata; class Mammalia; order Carnivora; family Herpestidae; genus Suricata; species Suricata suricatta. The sequence continues at coordinate 24,574,968 of NC_043701.1, forward strand.
AAGAGTATATTACAGACAAATCATCTGTCTCTGTAACATCAATACATACGTCTGTATTTTGTAACCAAGCATTCCAAGGTAAACTGAAGTGTGATTTGACGTTTAATCACACTGAATGTGTACTATGTGGAGAACAGTGAATAAGATGACAGGTGCCAAACATATGATTTGACTAGCACAGTGCCCTATAAAAGCTTATGTTTCAATTAGGAGTTACAATATAGGCATTAAAACTTAACAGGCAAAACAAAGTAGTATTAATAAATATATATGTTCTATATTCCTTTTATATTCTTCATTACAAAATATGTAGAAGTACAAAACTGGAAAATAGAAACATAATTTAGATTACCTATACCTTGTTGAAAGATAACTGTTTATTGTGCTCGCTTCAGCAGAACATATACTAAAAGAAGAAAGATAACTGTTTATCAATATATTTCATGTTTTATTGAATAATTTAAATGTTAAAAATGTTAAGTCAGCTCTCTATTACTAATTATAAAAATTTTAACTTTTAGGGCATTGGCTATAATGTCTCAGTAAAGCGATAATATATAAATCAGAGAATTTCATTCTTTACTCCATGCAACACTGTGTGAATTTCCTTGTTATTGATAAATCTATAGCCTTCAATTCAAAATTTATTATCTTAGGTAACATTTAATAACTCTTATGATTTATTAATATAATTTTTATAATGTGAATGCTGTGTTAAAACAGGGAAGTATTTCTGTGGCTATGGTTTCAAAGGTTAGTTTTTATTTTTGTCTAATTCACAGGGAGTGTAGTATTTAAAATATGACTCAATTCTTCTAGATTTTCCTTTTGATGTTTTCATGGTGAGTTTAAAAATATATGTATCTCATTTATTTTAAATAACCATATTAAAACTCTGATTTTAGCATTTTATGATAAAGGCCTCTTTGCCATTTTAAGAAGCAGTATTCTCTTAGCTTTCTTTAGGGAGATGAATGTGCACAAATCAATAAGAGAATTTTCAGAAGATGTAAGTATACAATCTATCTGTTTCTTAGTTTTGCTAATGAATTACAATGAAATATTAAGTAGAGTATATACTGAATATATAGAATATATTCAGAATGCTTTTTATTGTGAGGATGACATTTAATTTTATAATTGGAAGGAGAGACATAGAAGATCAGAGGAACAATTTTATGAAAATTCAGTATACAGGAAGAAATTCAATAATCATGGTTAGGGAGAAAAGGTTTACAAGCAGAGGTTGAACCATGAAATAGAATCAAAAGGAATGAAATTTCACAGCTATGATTTGCCATCACAAAAGTTAAAAAAAAAAAGAAGCAGCTCTTTGTGTCTTATACCTAGTGTTAATATTAGGGAAAGAAGCAGAACATAAGGGCAATAATTACCATTAATTGAACATATGCAGTTTAGTAAATGGTTTCAGTTTCGGACATATCAGAGCTCTCTGAGGAACATCCAGGTGAAGCTGTATAGGAAGCAGCTACCAGATATACTCGGGCACCAGACACAAAGTCCCACACACATCTTTCAGTGCAGAAGAGAGATGGGAATATAAAGAAAGATATATCATTATATGGATAGTGATGGAAACTGAGTGTTCTGATGACAGGACCCATGTCTTATGTTTTTATTTTTCCCTATTGCACCTGGCCCATCGCAGGAACTGAGAAATAGTTGTTGAATAAATGACATATAAATCCTTGAATCTGTATAGCGAAAGATTCCAAACTCAACAGAATGAGAAATAGCATTGCCAGAGAATTTGTCTTTGTTCTATCAAGTTATGTAGAGACCTAACATATGTTTTCTAAATCAGAAGTTTGCAAACGTTTTGGTCCCAGCACCGTTTACATGTAAAATTACTAAGAACCCCCAAAAAACTTCATCTGAATGTATTATATATATTGATTATCCATACAAAACATGACAATGATAAAATTTTAAAGATTTGTTAATTCACTGAAAATCATAATAAACCAATTACATGTTGATATAAATAATATTTTAATGAAAGCGATTATTTTAAAAGAAGAAAAAGTTTGATGAGAAGAGCAGTAATTTTGGCATGTTTACAAATCTCCTTATTGTATAGACTAATAGAATAGAGCTTGCATTCTTATTTTCATTGCATTCAACCTAAGAATATTGAAAAAAAAATCTGGTCTCTCACAGAAATGTAGTGAAAGGGAAGAGTATGTTTATTTTTATTTTTTTAATGTCTATCTATTTTTTGAGAGAGTATGAGCTCTAGAGGGGCAGAAAAAAAGGAGAACAGAGGATCTGAAGTGGGCTCTGGACTGACAGCCCAAAGCCTGGCATGGGACTCGAACTCATGAATGGGGAGATCATGACCTGAGCCAACGTCAGATTCTTAGCTGACTGTGCCACCCAGGTGCCCCAAAAGGGAAGAGTATGTTAATAGATTTTTCAAATTATCATTGATTCCATACCACAATTTGACAAATATTATTTCATAAAAGTTAATTTCAATCTAGAATCTGAGACTGTACTAGTCAACTTAAAATCTATTGGTCTGTGTTGTGCTTTGAATGAATCCTTTAACTATGGAAGATTTTGAAAGTTTTGGACAACATTGGTTCACTGAGTTATAAATCTGTTTCAAATCTTAGAACATTTTGTTACATAATACCAAAACATCATATTTATTTTTTAATAAAGTTTATTTATTTATTTAGATATAGAGAGAGAGAGCATGAACAGGGGAGGGGCAGAGAGAGAAGGAGAGAGAGAACCCCAAATAAGCAGTGCAGAGCCCAATGCAGGGCTGGAACCCATGAACCATGAGATCATGACCTGAGGTGAAATCAAGAGTCAGACACTTAAGCAACTGGTCCACTCAGTGCCCCAACATATTTGTTAATAGAACCACCAATATAATCAGGTGAATCTGATCAGAAATAAGCCTGATAAGATTTGTAGGGGAACACAAGTTTTCCAAAATACTGATTTTTACTTGAAAGCTCAAGATTTATTATCAGTCAAAATTTCTAACAGGTTTACTTTGTTCATTTTTGAGAAAAAAACTTACAAATACCAAAGCCCCACAATTGTGGTTAATCTGTCAGTAGTTTTTCCAAGTAAAAATGATGTACCATTTAAGTGGTGGCTAGTGCAGCTCCCAACTGTGTATGTGTCCCCGTGTGTGCCACCCCACCCTTCCTGGAGTCAAACATCATCCTTCTGTCTGTGACAGAAGTGCTCTATGTGTACTGTTCTTTTCATCATACACGATATCATGAAGATTTTTACTCCAATAAAGACATTAAAAATCAATAAATTTTACTGCTTCATGGAAGTTATTCTTCCATAAAACTTTTTCTTTTTTAACTGCAAGTGTGTAGCAGTGGAGAATATACTAACAACTAGTATGGCTTGGCTCCCCTGCCTTCTTCATGGTAAAATATCAGCAGTTTTACCCTCCATTGCATTTTCCCCTTTTTTAAACCATCAGTGCTAATATCAATATAGTAGAAGCGGCAAATACTGCTTTAATAATACTATGAAAATGGCTTCCACCTGCTAGATTGCCTGAAAGGGGACCCTGAGAGGCACTCATCTAAATAATATCTCTACATAAGTATTATTGTATGAAAGAGGAAGATGAAAGTATTGTGAAAACATGTAAGTAAATGCTACTGTTAGAGAAGCAGCTCAAACATTTCATCATAAAATTTCTTTAAGGCATATTAAGGTAGAGAAAATGTTATGTTTAGCCATCATTGGATTTCCTCTTCATTTTCACACCAGGTTTTTTCCCCTTCCCTTCCCTGCCGTTCCCTGCCGTTCCCTGCCCTTCCTTCCCTTCCTTCCTCTCCTTTCCCTTCCTTTCCTTCCATTCCCTTTTCTTTAAGATTGTGATTGAAATCTAGGTTAGTATACTTTTAAAAACTTTTCAAAGGGGTCAGTGTAAGGTGTCATATGAAAAGTGGATAATTTTCATAGCCCATGCACTGAAAAATTAGTCTCTGTTCCTGGGACATTACCCTGTATGTTTTCAAATATTAAAAAAGGAAAATGGTAAACATTTTATTGGATCTGCATTACAGTACGTTAAACTAAAAAAATCTTTATATGGGGGAATAGCTTTTTAAACTACCAATTAGTTGCATCCTTCCACTAAAATCTTTCTACATATGGCCTAGACTCTGTTTTGCACTTGTCTATTTTTCAGATACTAAAGACTTTATACTTTATTTTTCAGAGCATATTTTTATTTAGTGTCTGCCATACACTGAATTGGGCATCATGACATGCATCACATGATTGAGATGGGTTTCGTTTTGGGTTCTACCCATGGCCATGGTTGTCTTAAGTGTATACATATTATTTTAACAGATTTATGTTGAATATATCCACTGTATGCAAGAGAGCACTTCAGTCTCTGTGAGAAGAAAATGAAGATGTATAAGATAAATCCCCTTCCACCAGGCAATTTGAAATCTAGTGGAAAGTCAATGACCATAAATAGCCAATTATGAAGATATATCAGAATGAATTAGTGACTAGGATTAATGGAAGTATACACAGATAATTGTTCTATGGGAGCCCAGTGGAGGAAATTATGCATTCTGACTGGGAAATTGAAGGAAAGGAGAAATAGCTTTGGTCAGGTTTTATAGGAGTAAGTTAAATTTTGCTGGTGGAAAATACTTTGTGGGTTACATTCTAGACAGAAAAGGAGCAAGAGTATAGGCACAGAGAAGCAAACTGCTTGGCATGTTTGGTAATGACAAGTTGTCAGTGGAGCACAGTGGGACAGAGTAGGACACAGTGGGAGAGGTAGTTGAGAGGGTGGTCTTTTACGTAGTGGCATGTGTGGTTCTGGTAGGGATGATGGTAATGAGTATGGTTAATCCTTGAAATGTTCACCCTGGATCTTATTTTTGTTTCTCCAAATTTATTGAGATATAATTGTATGTATTTAAGATGCACAAATGAATATTTGATATATGTATGTGTTTCAAATGATGACCATAGTAAGATTAGTTAACACAAATTAGTCAACACCAATTTTGTGTGTGTGTGTTGAAAACTTTTAAGATCTATTCTCTTAGCAACTGTCAAATATTCAATACACTGTTGTTAACTTGGTCACATTGCTATACATAAATAACATCCTCAGAACTTATTTATCTTGGGGCACATGGATGGCTTCGTCTGTTAAACTTCTGACTCTTGATTTTGGCTCAGAATGCCCAGGTCTTGATCTCATGGTTTGTGAGTTTGAGGCCCCTATCAGGCTCTGTGTGGACAGCTCAGAACTTGTTTGGGATTCTCTGTCTTCCTTTTTCTCTGCCCCTCCCCATGCCCCTCCCCATTCTGTCTCCTGCTCACTTGCGGTGCACTTTCTCTCTCTCTCAAAAATAAATTAAAAAAAGAACTTATCATCTTATAACTGGATATTTGTACCCCTTTGGATCACCTTCATCCATTCCCTCTTCTGCCTCCAGCAACCACCAATCTACTCTGTTTCTGAGTTTTGTTTTTTTCAGATGCCACATACAAGTAAGATCATAAAACATTTGTCTTTCTTTCTCTGACTTATTTCACTTAACTCAAGTTTCATCCATGCTTATAAATGGCAGGATCCCCTTCTTTTTTAAGGTTGCATAATATTCCCTTATATATTATATATTATATACATACCACATTTTCTCTATGCATTTATCCATCAGTGGGTACTTAGGTTGTTTCCATGTCTTGAAATATGGAATTATTTATTATTATAAATAGTGCTGCAATGAACATGGGAGTGTATCTCTCTGAGATAGTGATTTCATATCCTTCAGATATATATCCAGAAATGGAATTGCTGGATCATATAATAGTTTTATTTTTAATTTTTGAAATACCTTATATTGTTTTCTACCCAGGTATTTTAAAAATAGCAAATATAGGGAGACTGGATATTTTAGGATTATTTTACAATTACGAAACATGCCTTCACACTTCTTTCTTGCTTGCTTTTGCAGTCTCTGATAGTATATGGGTTTCTGAGCACATCCAGTGTGGATGATTTCTATTCAAAGATAAGGTTAAAAAATGAGAAAGTAATATTTAAAATATTTTTCTTGGGTTAGTTTCATTACAAAGGTTTGATCTAATCATGCCAGCAATCCTCATACTGCTGTAATAATGCATGCGCTATCTGATTTACTCCTTCCCACTATCTATGGTGGACGGTCTTGGAATCCCCTTTTCACAGATGAGGAAGGAACTTCGTGTCAGAGAAGTAGGTGGCAGAGCTGAGATTTAAATCCACTCGTAGCCATCCTGCCTCCTACAGTTTTGTGGAAATGGCTCCTTATTATATTCTCTGCTTTCAAATGAGGAACTAAGGTACAGGGAGATTTAAATAATTTGCCTGTTTCATATGCTTTCACAAGTGGCAAAGCTAGGATTTTAGCTTTTCTTTGCTGTGCCTGCAAACCCTTTGTTCTTTTCATGACATTATACTGTCAGCTTGTGTTGGACTTGTCTTACTTCCTGAGGAGATTTCAGTTCTCCCACATTTGGAACTACAATCACAAGAAAAATCCTGGCTTTTTCTTAGGGTACTCAGAAAGAAAAGCAATTGATGCTTACAAATTGTACAAATATACAAATTGTATATTAAGTGCATCTCTGAGTAGGCAAAGCTATTTTATGATAGACCTCTCACCAGAAGACCAAATGCTTAGACGTTGATTTCTTCCATTTGCAATGAGAGGTTTTCTCTTTTTTGTAGGTAGTCTAGTGATTTCCATGCATTGGAAGCAGCCCCCTTAGAACAACTTGGAAATATTGGACACACACACTGACACACACACCGACATGTTCCTCGGATTGTGATTTCATAGGTACCAAGTGATGGCCAGTAATCTGTTTTCTAAAAGCTTCTTGTTTGAGGCAGTACTGTGTAGTGGTGCAAAGCTGATCCCAGAGCCAGACCTCATCAGCTTTATTCCCTGCTATATAACTTTGGCAATAGGGCAGCCTCTTTGTGCCTCAATGCGTCATCTATATTTGAGTTCCCTATATATGGTAGTTATTATGTGCAGCAGGGTTTGAGAAACACCGGTCTAGAAGATATGATAATTTAGATGAATATCAAGAGGTGGGTGAGGAAATTGCATGAATCTGAAGCATTCTTCCCTAGCTATGTGAAGAGAAAGAGAACTATAACTGAACATACCCAGTGCTGTTGCAGAGCCCACTTATATTCAGTATGCATTGTTCAAATATTATAGTAAAACAGCTTAAGTTTAGCCCTATCAAATTAAAATCAGGGTGATTTAGGTGTAGAATAAACTGCAGTTCATTCTTAAGATGCTTACAAGTGCTTAGTAAGCACATTAATATTGCAATCCAATTGCATGAGGGGCATTTGACCGAATTAAATGAAAAACAACACAACAACAATTCTTAATTACCTTGCAGCATATACTTGTATGCAATTACACACACAGCTTTTCCTGGCAGCGAATCCATTTAGCAATGCTTTTATAGACTATAGGACCTTGGAGCTCATTAAAACCTGACAAGTGGTTCATTTCTATAGTGAAGAAAATGAATACCAGAAAGGTTAAGATGACTATATAAAACCTCACAACTGATTAGTTGCCAAATCAAGACTAGGAGTCAGACTTTAAAATTTTTTGTTCTAATCAAAATTATAGTAAAATTAGTTTTTATTAAAATAGTTCCAACAATTCAGACTATTCACTCCACCAGACTGGCTGGGAGATGCTGTGTTGTAGAAGTAAGAAAACAGGCTTGGTGTTTTTCACACCTCGGTTGAAAGGCTCTCTTATTTACTAGATGTGTGGCAGAGTATATAACTTAGCTTTTCTGAGCTTCAGCTTTCTCCTCTGTAACTGTAGATTACAATAAAATTCACCCTTATTATTCATGGGTCTAGTTCCTATGTTCCTGTATCTGAGAGCAACTTCCAAGTTCCATGATGTGTAGCAAACCATGCGCTTCAGAGAAGTGAATTCCTTAGCTAATGACTTAGCATAATCAACTCTGATTTTTGAAGTTATAAAAATCTCTATTTTCTTATTTAAAAATAAGCTTGAAAAGAAAGTCAACTGGTGGTGATGATGATGGAAAAGAAGAGAAATGAGCAGAGATCTAATAAAGTCATGTTTCTTAGCAGATAGAAAAAGTTGGTATATATTAAAGAGTAGAATATCAAATTCTATACTGGTTCAGATCCAAGAGATGCCTGATTCTACCCTAAGTTCCATATGCAGAAATTAGAGGAAGTGATTCCTGAAACTGTTTCAGCAAAGGCTTTCATCTTTGCAAAATAATTCAAAGAAAATCAAGCTTGAGTACAAATTAAAATGTAGGTTACACTGTGAAGATACACACAGGAAACAATAGAATTAAACATGATGTGGTTTTAAAAACCAGAAGCCTGCTCACAAATTTCCATATTTGGAAATGTAGCAATTTGTGAAAGTATTGGAATATATTGCTAACAAATGTAACTACTACAACTACTTAATTAAGAGGATCATGAGATTTAAAGTATACATTAGCACTTGTCTAGTATATATCTTTCCTCAATAATAATTATTATTTTTTCTCTATTTAATCTGTACAAATAAAGTTTTACCATATAAGCAAGTATAAATTTTCTACTTGCTATGTTTTCTACATAAAGGATTAATCAACTGACCTTATTAGCTTTACTTATCACTAAACTAACTCCTAACGTCCCCTACTTTCAACTTCTCATTTTCATAGTAAAAGTTAAAGCACACTTCACTATAGGGAGATGTTAATCAGAGTGGGAAATGTTTACCCTTAGTATTTTCCTTAGAATTTTCTTGAAAAAAAAAAACCCTTAATTTTATTTACCTGTTGTTTTATTGGTGGCCAATTGCCGAGTTATGTATTTTTCACTACAACAGCATCACTGCTTGAAATTTTAAGTTACCCAGTATTACGGCTGGTTAGTGTACCTACCTGAAATAACACAAGACATTAGGACAAATCTACTCTGCAAAAATCATCTATGGTGAGAGGAATCTTGTAGCATGCTTTCCTGATCTTTCAAATCAAGAATCACTGAGATTGAGTCTGAGATAATAGGGTTTTCCTTCCAAACCTATCAAACTAAGATAGGTAGTATAAATGATTTGTTCAAGGTCATGGAAGGAGTGCCTATTTGAATCAGGATTTGTGACTGGGGAGCCACCATTAGTGTTACATATTAAGTACAGTTTCCTGTTTAGCAGTAGAAGCTTAGTTTAAGAAAGACTTTTTTTTTTAAGTGTGCATAAAGTACCTGCATTTTATTCAAACATTTTTAAATGGCCATTGATCTTTTTGGCAAAACTAATTCAAATTGAGTTGATAGGAGTTATATCCTAGTGAATAAAAAATGGCCTATGTTAATAGTCTGAGATGATATCAGTTTGTGGCATGGTGTTCAGTGAAGCATCTCCTATGATTGATATCAGCTCAGGTCTTGGGAAGCATCTTTATTGTTCAGGAGTTAGGTAAACAGCATGTTAATTGTGTGATTGGTTGTTTTCATCATCCTTAACGTTGCCTGGCATTTATTTATGTGAGCAGTGTATAGTTTAGAAAGGTATTTTGGGATCTCTCAGGGTGAATGATGCTGTATAAATGTAAGTCACCATAATTATTAAAAATGTATAGGTCATAGTAAACAAATTAGAAACAAACATCAATAAAAACTACAAGTAATTCTATAAAGTCATTCTATAAAGCAGTTGTGGGAGAATTATCAGTCTGAAAGGGAATGTTGAGAGGTTATTTCACTAGAAAAATTGAGAGCAATAGTTTAAAAAAATTTTAATGTTTATTTATTTTCGAGAGGGGTGGTGGGGGAGAGAGGGAGAAGGAGACACAGAATCCAAAGCACGCTTCAGGCTCTGGGCTGTCAGCGAAGAGCTCAATGCGGGGCTCAAACCCATTAGTGGTGAAATCATGATCTGAGCTGAAGTTAGACGCTTGACAAACTGAGCTACCCAGGCACCCTGAGAGCAATAGTTTAAATCTCTTGGGAAGAATTACTCTAAAACACCAGTGTTAAATATTAGGTGACTAAGCAGTACACCATGATCTTAAAAGAAATGTAACATACAGTGGAGTGAATATTACATATTTACACTCCGTTAGGATACATTGTGTTTTCATGAATGGCATGTTTTTGTGCAACATAAGATTGAGTAACTTTGGAAGTAAATTTCAAGGGGATTCACCACAATTCCCAACTGTTGCTCCTCCTATTGCCAATATTTTATTACAGTTTGTGGCATCAGAATAGAAAGGGGTGTGGGAGATAGTTTATCTTCTGTTTCAATAAAACTGTTTCCAAAAGACATCATTTCTTTTTCTTCTTTTCTCTTTTTGCTTACTTTTGAGAGAGAACAAGCACAAACACAAGAGTGCAAGAGGGGGAGGGGCAGAGAAAGGGAGACAAAGGATCCCAAGCAGGCTCTGTGCTTGTCAGCAGAGAGCCTGATGCGGGGCTTGAACTCACGAACCCATAAGACCATGATCTGAGCTGAAATGGGACACTTAACTGACTGAGCTACCCAGGCTCTCCTAAAAGACGTCATTTCTTTTTGAAAAGGAAATTGCCAAAATATTCTTTGTACAAGAATTAGTTATGGTAATAATTAGTTATTTTAAAATTAGTGGTTGATATGGAGCCTGTCCTAATCTTTCTTTCCTTCCTTGACAAACTGTTTAGAAAATTGGTATACACTGTCCACACTCCCTGTTTCCTTCCTTAGCCTCTAGAATCCGGTTACCTCTCCTTTGCTTTCACTTCCTACCACTGTTTCCTTCAGATCTAATTTCCATATTGCTGAAGGCTGTAAACATTTGTCCTGCTCATCCGGATTGACCTCTTTGAAGTATTTGAAATGCTTAACTTTCTTTGGTGTTTTCTCTTCATCAACTTCTTTGGATCTCCTCTTCTCTCCCTCTTCTTCTTTTTCCTCATCTGTTCCTCTAGCAATTTTTTGTGTTCTGCCTACTGCTCTCCCCGCAATTTAGGGTTTTACAGGATTCTATGCCAGTTCTCTGTTCTTTCTGCATAACATCCCCACCTCACCCCCACTGTAACTTTGACCATGTCTATGGCTTCAGTTACCTCTTCTGTACAGTTAAGTCCCATATCTCTGACCTAGACCTTTCACTTATCTAACTGCTCTTTTCTGCACCAGTCCACTTAGATCTTGAACCCATCAAGTTCAAAATTAAGTTTATCTTTCTCACTCCAAACCTATTCCTTTGCTCAAATTTTCCATCTTAAGGAGTTAAACAGCATCCACCTCGTCCTCCAAATCAGAAATCTTGAATCAGTTTAGATTCCGTTCCCTACAAGCAGTGTTTCACCAGTCCTGAAATATATTCTAAATCTGTTCTCTCCTCGAGATCTCTTCCACCTTAACTGAAGCTATTAAAATTTCTTGCCTGGATTTTTGCAATAACATTTCATTTCCCTATTTCAAGTTGGCTCTCTTTTCAGTGTATCCTCCATAGAGCAGCCAGAGGGCTTGTTTTCAAAACATTTATCTCATCACAGTTTTCTCTTGCTTAAAGTCTCTAAATGGCTCCCAGCAGCTTTTACATCCTGTCCCAAATCCTTGGCTTGCACATCACATCGTCCCCGAAAAGGTTCCTTTTTCTTTTTCCACAGTGCCTTTGACTCTGACTATGCTGGACTGTGATTCTGTAAATTAATCATGTTGTATCACATCTTTGTGATCACTCCTATGTTGCCCCCCCCCTTTTTTTTAGAGAATTCTTACTCCTGTCTTTGATATGTCACCTTTCCCTCCTTTTTTGCAAACTCAGCTCCAGGGTCATCTCTAAAAAGCCTTTCCTGGCTTGAGCTCATCCTCATTTGCATTAGTCTGATTTCAGTGTTCCTCTTCCATGTCCCTCAATCAGTAGGTAACACTTACTATGATACAGTTGAATTGCAAATTTACTTGTCTGCCCCTTCATAGACTATAGTTTTCTTGAGGATAGGAATCATGACTTAGTTGACTTTATATCTCATGTTTTGGGTTAGTGCTTAACTAAGTACTGTTCAATAAGTATTTGCTAAGTGAGTGAAAAAATTAACGGGCATTGGTAATGGCAATTTTTTAAGTCTGACCATTGGTCAAGAAGAGAATGGAAAAATTACATGTTAGTGAATATTTAGTGTTAAATTTAATATTATGTGAGTGGCTATCTTTAAAGGGAAAATGAGAAAGACTGTATTTTATTGAAATGTTACTAAGTTGGAACATAATTCTGAATCTCTAAGAAACTTGAAAGCATTACTGTAACGACAACACTTCCCAGTCAGAAAAATCTGTGGATATTTAGAAATATGAATATATTTGTGTCATATAGAAAAGCTATTTAGAGTAGTGATGGATTGCACTTTTTCATTTCTGTTAAGATATTTTGACATCATGTAGCCTCAGAAGAGAAAGAGTAGCAAAGGTTAGAAATAGTTAGGACACTTTATCCCCTAAATAAAATGAGAGGGACATAAAAACATCCAGATTGCAATTATAGACTCATAATATTGACACACATAGTTAATGAATGACCTTGTCCAAATTACAGAATGGACTGAATATATCAAAACCACAGCAAATGGAAGTGCTTTTGCTTGGTTCAGTGCATTCTGTTTACAAAGTCTAGGACATTTTTGAATCCTGTTTTGGGGGGTTATGTTTGCACATCATTTAAGCAATTGAAGATGAACTAAAATTCCAATGGGTGTATGGCTGTATAGGTGTTACACATTTCCAATTAATGAGAAGAGCCCATATGTGCACACATGTTGTACATTAGTTTGTTTTGATTGACCACAGCACATTTTGGTAGAGACCTTCCTGGCCCCTGGTCCCCAGATAGATCACAGAATTATTCATATTGCCCAAACTAAACAGAGTCGTGCTCTATGTGTGAAAATGCTCAATTTGTGCTGAGCCACAAGTCTTTTGTACCCAGAGCTTACATCAGCCTTCTGGAAGAACTTAACATTAACAATCTGTGCACTTCTGTTTAAGGTACTGTATACAAATATTGGGATCTTCTGGTTCTTGAATCAAATTTAGCATTAGCAAGGCTTCATTCTCATCCAATGAAAGAAAGACAGTTAGTGCCCAGGTGTCTCTGGTTCTGCCTCAAGCTTTTTAGTGTTCCAGAGAATCCATTTCCCCACAGGTGCACAAATGGGACTCACATTGTTTCCATCTGTGTCTTTTATTCTGTGTCTTTCTTTGTTCTTGTGATTAGAGCTTTTGAATTGTGGGTGCATCTAAAAAAGAATCTTTGCCTTTTCTTGATTTGAGTATATTGTGAGGGTGGGGCTTTACAATACTGAACAGGTTTCATTCTGAAAAATAAATAATTCATTAGAATCTTGATAATAATACAGTGTCCTTTGTATATGAAGAAGATGACAACAATCTGTTTACTTAATTATCTTCTTAGGAAAAATTCTAAGACATATAATCACTGCTTTTAAGATTCTTGGTAGATGTTATCAAAGTGTCCTATTATTATACACACAGTAGTAGTGGGTTAAGTTGACCCGTCTTTTTGTACATTATCAAAACCGAGTATTACTATTATTTTTCATCTTTATTAGTAACAGATGTTGGGGCACCTGTGTGGCTCAGTCGTATAAGCATCCAACTTCAGTTTAGGTCTTAATTCCATGGATTGTGATTTGGAGCCCCATATCGGGCTCTATGCTGACAGCTCAAAGTCTGGAGCCTGCTTTTGATTCTGTGTTTTCCTCTCTCTCTCTGCCTCCTCCTCAAAAATAAATTAAAATTAGAAATTTTCTCAAAATACCAGATGTAAAATTTATTTTATTATTTTAGTTTGCATATCTTCCATTCCTAATAAGCTTGAAAGTTTTAAAATACTAATTAGTCATTTGTATTTATTATTTTGCAAATTGCTTGTTCATTACTTTGCCTATTTTGGGGGCTATTCCTCTGTTTCCTATTGATCCATAAGAATCTTTTGTAGACTAAGTACATTAACCCTTCATCTGGTATATATTTTACAAATTTATTTCTGTAGTTCATTCTTTCATACATGGTGTTACTTGCCACACAGCAATTTAAACAAATTATACGGTAACATCTATCAAGACTTTTTTCTCTACTTTCTGTCTTTGTGTAACACCTAGAAATGTGTGTTGAGAGTCCTATGGAAAATCTTCTGGGAGAGGTTTGGGTTCTCCGAAAATATTACCTTTCAATGAGGCTTTTCTTTTTGTACCCCAAACTCTCAACTAAATTATTTGGAATCTGAGTGCCTCAAGTTGTAAGTCAAATGATGCAAATTTATTGTAGTACTCTAGTTTGATTTAAGATCCGTGTTAAATTTGGATTAGAATTTGATGTTAGTGGAACAGTTTCAGAGAATTGTCCATCACTTGTATATGTAGGGAACAGCCTGTAAGTGTTTGATCACTTGCAGGAGGCATGGCTACTCTGAGTTAATTCCAGGAGGCAGGGAAATAGCCCCCTGCTCTTCTTTCTGGGACCAATAGAAACATACATACACACTTTCACGCATGCATACACACGTGTGTATTCTGATCTCTACCATCACAATTCTGGAATACAATTTCTTGTCTCATCTAATGAGATGAACCTGGCCTTTCTCCTAGATGTACAACTACCTGGTGCCTAACGTGCATTCCATTCCTGTTTTTCCTACATTCTTCAACTGGTATATAGCAGTCACTGCATGAGGACTATCAAAACTCTTTCTCTTTGCTGAGGCTGGAGATTCTCTTTCTCACCACTGCCTCTAGGGGGTGCAGATCTCTATTAGCCTTTTCGTTTTACTCATATCTGATGAGTTTATATTCTCCATGTCTTGTTCACACTGAGATCTTTCAACTAGGAAATTAGTTTTAAACTATACTAAAATAGATATACTATGCTTTCAGAATTATCAAATAATATACTTTTTTCTTGTAGCTTTTTCATGATTCATTTTTTTTATAATAAAATGTTGAATTCATCTTCCTTTTATAAGATATAACGTAGACATCTAACTTTTTAATTTATGTATAGCCAGCATCCAAGATCGTTTATAGAAAAAGCCATCAAGTTTTTCAGTGATTTGAAAAGGCCATTTTAATCAAATGGTATATTATTACATTTTCTGGTTCTGTTTACAAATTTTCTGTCCCACTGATCTGACTATCCATTTTTTTTGTGTATGTGCTAGTACAACTGCTGTTTTAAATATTGTAGTTGAATTAATGTATGTTAATATCTGGTAGAATGAGTTGACATTAGTATGGGTTTCAAAATTTTCTTGGCTTTATTCTTATACAATTAGGTACGTTGTATAAAGTTCCTACAAAAAACTGAATTAAGATTTTCTTTAGAAATAGGCTGAATTGGGGCACGTGGGTGGCTCAGTCTGTTAAGCATCTGATTCATGGTTTCAGCTCAGGTCATGATCTCGCAGTTTGAGCCCTACATCAGGCTCTGTGCTGGAGGAGCAGCGCCTGCTTGGGATTCTTTCTCTTACTCTTTCTGTCCTCCATTGCCTCTCTCTCTCAAACTAAATTAATAAATACTTTTTAAAAAAAGAAATAAGCTGAGTTTACAAATAGGCTTGGAGAAAATACTGTATCTGTACTAGGTAATAATGAGTTTTATTCAACTCATGTGGCTTTCAGTAATATATTACTAGTTTTTTATATAGTTCTGGAAAATTCTCAGCAAGTTTAGTTATGAGTATTTTATATTTGCTGATATTATTAAAGGGTTCTCTTCCCCATGGTATTTTAAGGTGATTACTATAGGTATATTAGAAAGTTATTAATATTTTTTTACATAAGGATTTTGTAAGTAGCACTTTTATTTACTATCTAAGTGCTTCTAATGGAATTTCAGATGATACAATTATCTTTTCAAGTTAAAATTCACAATAGAAAATGGAGATAATTTAGTCTCTTCCTTCTTTATATTATTTTATTTCTTTTATTTGTCTTTTTTTTTTCTTCTTTTATTTGTCTTATTGCATTGGTTAGGACATCCAGAATGACATGCAACACTAATTATAACACTGGGAATCTTTGTTTTGACCCCGACATTAGTGAGAATGCCTCTAATATTGCATTTCAGAGGGATATAAAGCTTGTTTTCTTTTTTTTAAATGTTTTTTATTTATTTTTGAGAGACAGAGAGAGACAGTGCAAGCAGGGGAGGATCAGAGAGAGAGGAAGACACAGAATCTGAGCTGGCTCCAGGCTCTGAGCTAGAGGTCAGCACAGAGCCCGATATGGGGCTTGAACCCACAAACTGTGAGATCATGACCTGAGCTGAAGCCGGACGCTTAACCAACTGAGCCACCCAGGTGCCCCTAAAGCTTGTTTTCGATCTCTGATAATTATTATTGACTAGGCTAAAAACTATTTCTAATTTAAAATATTTCTGAAAACATGATCAGTATGAATTTTGTCAAATGCCTTTTGTGTCACTGACTTACATAACAGTGTGTATATTTGACAAATGCTTTATTAATGAACTTATTAATATTTTTCCTTTGAATCTTTTTATTTGTGTAATAAAAACTCTTTAGATATGTATTGTATATTGTTCTTTTAATATTATGCTAGATCTAATGATTACTTAATATTTAGTATTTTTAATATTTAGTATTTTGTGAAGAAATTTTTACACTAATATTCATAAGTGAGATCTAGTTGTAGGACTTTGTTTTTAATGTTTATTTATTTTCGAGAGAGAGAGAGAGAGAGTGTGTGTGAATGGGAGAGGGACAGAGAGAGAGGGAGAAACAGAATCTGAAGCAGTCTCCAGGCTCTGAGCACAGAGCCCAACATGGGGCTTGAACCTATGAACAGTAAAATCACAACCAGAGCCGAAGTTGGATGCTTAACCCACTGAGCCACCCAGGCACCCCAGAACTGTTTTTAAAAATCATTTTCCAGGGTATACTTGATTCTTGATTTTGGGGTTGTAAATTTGAGCCCCATGTTGGATGTAGAGATTACTTAAAAATAAAATTGAAGCAAACAAATAAAATCTTTTTCCTAACAAGTTGTTGTTTTTTAAACTAGGAAGAAAAAAAATTGCTTATTGCAAAACATATAACCTGACATTATAATATAATGATGTCAATTTCATGTATATTATATATGATAAAGTGAAGGAAATAATTTAACAAAGTAAAAGCCAAAAGAATATGTGCTTGTTAATCTTTTGTTACACTTCCACTCAGTCAAATCAGTGTAAAAAATGTTTTTAATAATTCTGATGTTTTATTTCACTTGATTAGAAAGGACATTGCCCTTTATGGGTGAAAAAGAAGAAAAAAGCCAGTCACTAAGGTAATTTAAACATACTTGATTTATCTGGCATATGCCTTTAAAATAAACTTGGAGGGGCGCCTGCGTGGCTTACTCAGTTAAGTGTCCGAGTTCGGCTCAGGTCATAATCTCAAGGCTAGTGGGTTCAAGCCGCATCGGGCTCTGTGCTGACAGCCAGCTCAGAGCCTGGAGCCTGTCTTCGGATTCTGTGTCTCCCTCTCTCTCTGACCCTCCCCTGCTCACACTGTTTCTCTGTCTCTCAAAAATAAATAAAAAACATTAAAAAATAAAAAATAGAATAAACCGGATTGTTTTTCACTCCTTAACTATTCTTAAGAAAATTCTGGGGTGCCTGGGTGGCTCAGTCGGTTGTGGCTCAGTCGGTTACACCTCCGACTTCGGCTCAGGTCATGATCTCATGTTCGTGGGTTTGAGCCCCACATTGGGCTCTGTGCTGACAGCTCAGAGGTTTCTGGTTCTGTGTCTCCTTCTCTGTCTGCCCCTCCCCCTCTCATGCCTCTCATGTCTCTCTCTGTATCAAAAATAAATAAAACATTAAAAAAAAAAGGAAAGAAAAATTCCTATTTTTCGGGGCACCTGGGTGGCTCAGTTGGTTAAGTGTATGATTTTGGCTCAGGTCATGATATCGCAGTTTGTGGGTTTGAGCCCCACATCAGGTTCTGTGCTGACAGCTAGCTCAGGGCCTGGAGCCTGTCTTCGGATTCTATGCCTTCCTCTCTCTCTGACCCTTCCCTGCTCACGCTGTCTCTCTCTCTCTCTCTCTCTCTCTCTCTCTCTCTCTCTCTCTCTCAAGAGGAAATTAAAACATTAAAAAATTAAAAAAAAGAAAATTTCTATTTTTCATATCTTGACATTTTGGTATAGAAGACAACGAGTCAATAGAAAGTAGAAAGGTGCTATGTAAAAAGACCATACTTCCTCATTAAAAAAAATTAACAATGATAAAGCACACCACTCTTACCACTGCTTTTCATGTGTAGATAAGCTATAATACATTTGATCAAGCTTTCATCTAAGCAGAAATACTAACTCAAATGAACTGCACAAAGTATGATAGGTAAATTTTAAAATTGTATTTTACATGCTGTAGTAATATTTTTGATGAAACAAAGGAAAAATGTTTTCTTCCTTCATGATTTAGGTTATTATGGATAGCTTAGAGAGGATGACTTCATTAACATGTATTCCTTTGAATTGGGATATGAATAGATTTTGTAGAAACTCTTAAACTGAAACTCATGCAAGATGTAAAAGTTAAGAAAATAAAACAAATTATTCATTAGAGACTAAATTTTTCTTAGATCGCTTAGAGATAGTTGCTGTTGCTCTGAATAGATACAGAAGACTTAATTACATAATTTGTTAGATTTCTTAATGGAGCTTTTAATTTTTATGACACTTTTTTTTTTACAATGGGTCTTTTATCATCCTTAATGACCTAACTATAGTTTTTCAGTTACACTTTAAATTAGTTTATTTTAGATTATGTTAAACATCTAATATAGTGACTAAACATGACAATACTTATTCTGGCTACCTACTAAATTTGCTTTATGACTGTTTAAAAGGAATAACTTCTAACACACTTAACTAATTAGGGTTTTAGTGCTTTTAGTCTGAAGGATAGTCATTATGGTAGCTCGCTAGACTTTACACCGTATGGCAATTTTTCTAGTGTCAAATGAAGTTAGGTCCCAAATATGAAATGTATATTACCCTTTATGCAGAGGAAGCTTTTACAGCATTGCACTAAGAAAACCTCATTTAAAAAGAAAACACTCCATTTTTAATAATATAAATGATAGACTAATTGATTACTTAGAGTTATTTTTAAAGATATTTATTAGACAGAAAAAATGAGAAAATAATGTATTCTCACTGTCTCTGGGAAAGTATTTGTATTCATGTTTTACATGAATATGTATGCATTTATCATAATACCATGATTATATAATGATGGCACATATTATTAGTGAAATAAACCAATCTAAATTTGAGTGTTTCCAATGACCTATTACTGGTATGCAGTTGTGGAATATGAGAATACTATGTATGAAGTAAAGAAATCTTAAGTTGAATATTGGAATATCTAGAAATAGTCCATATTGATAATAAAATGTCAGAGAATGTCTAAATTCAAATGAGAAATTTCCGGAATGAAATTTATTTCTCCTGTTTACTACCATTGGGAATATCCAGGCAATATTCCTTTAATTTGTTCTTATTAAAAGTTTAGAAATTAAGGATTAAAGAAATACTGCAA
Organism: Suricata suricatta; assembly: GCF_006229205.1. Classification (NCBI taxonomy): domain Eukaryota; kingdom Metazoa; phylum Chordata; class Mammalia; order Carnivora; family Herpestidae; genus Suricata; species Suricata suricatta. The sequence continues at coordinate 24,594,632 of NC_043701.1, forward strand.
GGTAGCAGGTAGAAATAGAAATCAGAAAACCCATAAAGTTAATTCTTTATATTTCTGAGATGATTCAAGCCCAAAGGTAAATATTTAGGTCAAATTTGGGTCTGCACTTAACTCAGGTCTACAATAAGTTCTCAGGATGTCTATTGGTTTTTTTCATATCTTACTCATAATGGCCAAGGTATCAGACCTAATCAAATGTGATCTCAATATAGTTAATCAGTATTAAGATGTATAAGCAGAATGTTAGAAAAGCAAATGGTTAAAGAATGATGAAATCATTTTTACTTTTGCAAGTGTCTTTCCAGTTGGTAAATTTGGTTTAATATAAAAAAATAATCTGAAACCTCCATTCTTTGGGGTCCCTTTAAGCAAATAAAAGTATTCTAAAAATAATTTTTTAAATATAAGCGTAGGTGTATAATTTAAATTATAACTTTTCAGTGTTTATTAATGAAATATTATAGTGTTTATTAAATTATTACATTCAAGACAAGGGACATTATATGTAATCATCAAAAGATGAATTTGATAACTAAATTAACTACATAGCTGTTACCCTCAAATGTACATGGTCAGTAGATGACATCAGTTTTTCTGTACTCTGTACCTAAAATACACCTGTTTCCTTAATTTTATCAGTCAATAACCTCAACATTACCTTACTTCTTTTTAAATGATTATTTTTGAGATATAGAAAGTGCAATCAGGGGAGGGGCAAAGAGAAAGAGGAACAGATGATCCAAAGCGGGCTCTGTTCTGGCAATAGAGAGCCCAATGTGGGACTTGAACTAACAAACTGTGAGATCATGACCTGAACCCAAGTCAGACACTTAACTGACTGAGCCACCCAGGTGCCCCAACATTACCCTACTTTTGATACTTCAGAATAGTATCTTTCTCCAGATTCTCACATTTAAACAGTTAACAACTATTGTATTTTCCATCACACTATTTCTTGCCATTGTCCCTGCTCTCCTTTTAAAATTATTGTGATAGTTTTCCATGTTGCCTCCCTCTTATATAGGTTGCACAGGTTAATGCCCCTTAGCTACTTCATTTTTTTTTTATGCTCAAAAGTTTTCATTCAGTTCTACATTACTTACAAAAAAGTTTATCAGTTTTCTGGACTGACATCCAGGGATCTCCATGATGTACCCCCAATTCACTTTTCCCAATTTACTTTCTAACATTGCTAGGGTGATTTTTGCAACTCCAATCCTACTAGTATATTTATTGTTGCACAAATTGACCTTCATCCCATATCTTGAATCATGGCTCCTGCATTTTCCAACTTCAAAGGTGTTCTTATTTTGTATTTTCTATCCATTTAAGTCCTCATCTTTTATTTCCAAATCTCTGTTCAAGCTATCCAGCCTTCATGTTGATCATAACTTCTTCCTGCTTCTAAATCAGTACATTGCCAATACCTTTTCTTTGACATAAATATGGCTTATGTGTACATCTATTGCTTCTCAATCAGTTCCATGAGTATTAGATCATGATTTGAGCTGAATAGAAAAGACTCAAACATTGCTTTTACATCACTGCTTCCTTGTTTATAAGTCTTTGCTTTTGATTCTGTTCTCATTTGGTCTATATGTTCTATTTTGTTTTTCCTATTGAACTTTTTTTTAGTAGAATAATGGTCTTTCTAAATTATGGATCTGAGACTGTATTTCTGTTCCCTTAGCTTAGCTGGATATCAGCCAATGGGCCTCGGACTTTTGTTTCAGAATTGGTTAGACTTGTTACATTGTCTTCTGACATTTAATGCAGTAGAAATGTCTTAGAACACTCTTCTGATCCGTAGTCCGAAGCATTATCCATTACGCCACTGGCCCGTCCCTTAAGAACACTCTGATTTTTCTTAACCAAAGGGTTAAGGTCTTTTGTTTTACCTCAAAGCTTGAGAGACATTTACTTTTTTATCCCTGTAATTCTAAAAATAATTGTCAGTTTGTCTGTGTGTAAGATATTAGGGGTTCTCTGGGATTTCAGGGCTTGAATTCTTGTCCCTGAGATCTTGGATGGGGAAAAGATCACTGATAAGGTAATCACATGCAAAGTAACGCATCACTTTATTTAGGACTATTTCAGTACTCAGTATTCTCCAAATGTGGGATTTCTAAACTGGGAAACACATCTTCTTCTGCGGGACTTAGTGAAGTTATCTGCTTACCAGAGTCTACATACCCGGCCAGCCACACACAGGACAGCAGCTTACACAGGGCGCCAAGCTCCAGGAATCTCCCACTACATGGAAATGGGAAATGAGCACTTGGTAAGCTTTCTCTCTTTTGAAGAGCAGGAACCAACTCCCTTTTCTCATTAGTAAAATGTGCCAATGAATGTCCTGGGCTCCATCCAAACTGGTGCGTGCTTACTTTTTTGTGGAGAGCTATGAAGTGGATGAAGAAAGTAGAAATGGGGTACCTGGTGGCTCAGTCAGTTAAGTGTGTGACTCTTGGTTTTGGCTCAGGTCGTGATCTCATGGTTCATGAGATGGAATCCCACATGGGATTCTCTCTCTCACTCTCTTTCTGCCCTGGGCATGCTCAATATTTCTTTAAAATAGAAATTGCCCCTTGCATATGTAGGCCCACTCCCCGTCACACTTTTAAAAACCATATTTAGCCTATTCTTCCATTGGTAATTATCATGATACTTAAAGAGAGCTTGTGATTTCTTCCTTAGGAACTCCAAAATTTTTTAGCTTTGATTTTTGTTCTTTGCCCTCCCCATTCATCATATTCATTCTAGTCACTTCCAGGTCTTTGTCTCTTTTCTTTCTTTCTTTCTATTTAGCCTCTCAAGTCTGCTTCTATGTTCTTCCTGCCCTTTCAGGCCTTCACTACCCTCTCATTTGAATTATAATAGAGCGGACACATATTTTTTTTTTCTTACAGTTCTTTATTTCTCTCATCTTCCCTTTCTCTCATACTATCATCCTTTTATCCTCTTTTTATTCATTCCATCACGTGTTCATTAAGCATGTACCTTTTACCAGGTGTTGTTCTAGACCCTGAAATATAACAATGAATTACTGAAATTAATACTTGCTGAATGCTTGGTCTATTCCAGGTACTATTTTAAGTACTTGCTTATATCAACTCATTTGATGTACCCCATTATGCTGTAATGTAGGTTTCATGGGTTGTCAGAGGCAAACTCTGAGAGGAGCATTTGTGTGCAAACACGTTAAGTGGGAAGGGACCTTAGGGAGGACGGCTAAGGGAGTGGAGAACTGAGATGGAGACGGAAAGGAAGAGAAAAGAGCCATGACAGGGTGTGTAGACTATGAGCAAACGTCTGGTATAGAGCTGGCTTCAATTATTCTGTCCAAGGGGTGACTAAGTGGAGATAATTATCTTTAGACTTTTCACTCATTAGTGCGGAGTTTTCATTCCTTGGCACTCTGGGCTGCCCTGCACAGAGGCTGACCCCTTTCTCTAGGCTAGAGGACACTTTCTGGCTAAAGATTATAGGTGCTGCGGTGTGAAGCCACATGATGGAGCAAGAATGGTGCATGCCGAGGCAGCAGAGGTGCTAATCACATCAGCTACATTTAGTGCTAAATAAGAAAAATAAAGCAAAGAGAGAATAAGTAACCTGCTTAAACCCACACAGCCAGGAAGTGGTAGATCCAGGATGTGAACTCAGGCCTTTAATCACCGTGACAGAATGCCCTTGAGCTCAAGTGCTGTGAACATTATGCCTACTTTAAAGCATTGGAAGGGCAATAAAGAGTGAAGGAAGCTGCTGTTCAACAGCAAGAGCCTTTCTGCACGAAGTGGGACAGGAGCCTCAGGACCTCAGGATGACCTCAGGAAAGAGCCTTTTGGTGTGGAGAGTGGCATATTTAAGATACAGCAAGGACAGTGGGTGGCTGGAGGAGAGTGAGTACAGGGAAGAATGACAGGAACCCAGTGCCTTATCTATAGGGCTCAGATGCCTGTGTAAAACCTGTGTTTTAAGCTCCTACATCATTAATGCTGTTCTTCCTTATCTCCTGTTGAATATATCAGTTTTCTAAGATGTTCATCTAGTTCCACTGTTGAAATGTTTTCAAAAATCTTCTCTTCCTATGACTTTTCAGAATCAAATTCTTTTTTCCTTGTTTTGGAGTGTTTTCCAGAGGCACTATGTGTTTTTATTTTCTTGTTTGTACATTTGTGTAACAGGGACAACTCTCCAGAGCAGGACAGGTGTTAGTTTTCAGTGAATTTCTCTCAACTCCTTTGTTTGGCCGTTCACAACCAGAGAATACAATAGAGGAACACACAAAGCTCTGAGCCCGGTTCCCATATCTAGGAGGCTTTCCTTTTCTGCAACATTACTGCTCTGCTATGGGATCTTTTCTTCTGCTCCCACTGTGAGCCAGCCAGCTGGGATCCATATTTTTTCAGGAAGTAAAGGGAAATTAGTGGTTATGCACAGACGGCATCCTGGGTGGTGCTGTAGGCAAGGGCACAAAGAGGAGGAGTTCTGCAGCAGGGTCCTGGATTTGTGAGGAGGAGAACGGGGGTGGGGGTGTGCAGGGCAGGCGTGGCGGACACAGATTCCTTCTGCTGACTCAAAAGGCAGCGGCTGTGCAACAGACAGTTATTTTCTTCCTGGCATTTCTTAGAATGCAGTGGTGTTCATGAGTACAACCCACTTCCCTGTGTGTCTATAGGGGGTTGCGCATTTCCTAAGGTGCCGGAGGTCACTCTACCTGTTTCTGAATTAGTAAATCATATCAGAATGCAAGCACTGATGTAATCTTAGATGTAATTGTGTTCACATATATTTAAAAGAATATTAGTAAGAAACCACATGTTGGTACACACCTCACAACTGGCCTCAGAGCCCAGATACTCTGTTTTTACATTGTCAAAAATCTGACATGTCTTCATGGTGGTGGGGGGCTAATATGGGGTCTAGGAAGGCAAACAGCAGAGGGAGAACCTACAATGTTTTTTGGCAGCATTTCAGGTGAGTAGAAGTTCTATTTTGTGGGGCCCATGTTAGGCCATTTAAAAATTCTCTCCAGATCCTGGACTTAGACTTACTATAAGTACTTTCTTCAGCTGATATTAATTTTTTTCTGGTTTTATATTTTTTGGTTTTCATACTTATTTTAGTGGGAGTTAGAAAGGCCCATATCAGAGACATCTACCTATATGGCAATTTATCTCATTGAGTTTTTTTTTAACTCACTGTACTAGTTCAATAAAGCTAGATTGTTTATTTAAAGTGCTTTAGATTCAAAAACTGTATTTAAAAATTTATATTATTATGAGACAATAAAATCCTGAATCAGATATTAATTGTTGAATATCAGTGGTTAGAGGTTTTTTTTTTTCTAAGTATGTTGTCAGTGTACTCCTATACTTCATACCACAATCCACAGAAGTTTATAGAATATTTTAAATACTGTCATATTGGGAGCGCCTGGGTGGCTCATTTGGTTAAGCCTCCAACTGTTGGTTTTGGTTCAGGTCATGATCTCACAGTTTCATGAGTTCAAGACCTGCATCGGGCTCTGCCCTGGCAGCACAGAGCCTGTTAGGGATTCTCATTCTTCCTTTTTCTCTGCCTCTCCCCGACTTGTGCTGTCTCTGTCTCTCAAAATAAATAAATAAACTTCAAGAAAAAAATACTGTCTTATTGAACTTATGTATTGATATTCATTAATATATGAATATACATTGTGTGTATCATAATGAAGTTAATATTACAATATTTTACTTAAACACATTTAGATACTAGCTAAAATTATTTCACTTTTGTGATTTAACAATTACATATAAGTATGTGTTTATTTGTATAGTTATATTCTTAAATAAAATATTAAATATATTAAAATATGTGTGTATGTTTACTAATAGTATACATATTTAAATAATGTTTTATAGGTTTATATTATAAGTAATTTTATATTATACAGAAACATAGATAATATTGTGATATACTTTGAGGAAATATTATTTTGTTAAAAAGGAAAATGACACATGCAGAACATATAAATTTATATTTTTAAGAGCTTAGCAATATATTTTATGAGAGATGACCCATTACTCATGTATGCCAGAAGTGAATTATTTCTAACCCTTTTGGAGCAAATCTTGTGTGGTCAGACCTGATTGCATTAGTATTTTCTTCAGAATGGGAGGTTTGCCTGGCTTATATATAGTTTTGTTTTAAACTTATTTCATTGTGGTATAGCTCTGGTGTGGGATATACCAATTATCATAAAATTCTGAGGATTTTTTCTGGGAGGTAGAAGCAGATACTTTCCAACTCCTCCACCATATTCTGAAATAGAATGGACTCAGGCCAAGAGGCAGGAAAGGAAGTCCCAGGAAGGTTACAGCAATAGAACAATAGGACAGGAGCCCAAGCCTGGTTCTGGGACAGAAGGGGAAGTAAGTGATGTCAAGAGCAGGTTCAGGGACCACCCTGCCTGGGGGAAAGCCCTGCAGCTCAGACTATTGACAGAGTAGGGACTTGCTTATCTACACAGTCATAGAGATGCAACAAGCCCTCTGGAGTCTGGATTCCTATAGGCCTGTGAAAGGCTTTGGATTATCAAAGAACTGTTGGCTCCAAGTATCCAGTCTAATTTAGCAGGTAAGCCACTGAAACCTACCCTCAAGGAACTACAGAGCAAAGGGTCTATGCTTACCACTGAAATCAGGAACTAGCTTATCTTCTATTTTTTTTAACTTGATCTGCCAGTGATGATGATGATGATGACAGCAGCCTGCATAGGGTTTACTTTGTGTCAGGTGGTCTTTTGAAAGTGCTTAATATGCATTAAGTATATTACTTCTCATAAATAGGCTGTAAGAAAGTATTTCCATTTAAAAAGTGAAGAGGGGCGCCTCAGTGGCTCAGTTGGTTAAGACTTTGGCTCAGGTCAGATCTCACATTCGTGGGTTTGAGTCCCGCATCAGGCTCCGTGCTGACAGCTAGCTCAGAGCCTGGAGCCTGCTTCCGGTTCTGTGTCTCCTTCTCTCTCTGCCCCTCCCCCTCTCATGCTCTATCTCTCTCTGTATCAAAAATAAATAAAACATAAAAAAATAAATAAATAAAAGGTGAAGAAATTGAGGCACAGAGAAGTATGTTTAAATGTGTAGCATAGTAATTGGATGAGTTGGCCTCCTTAATTTATATCCTGAACTTCAAGGTCATCCATCCCCAGTGGGTCTTCTGTTCTAGTCAGGGCATTAAACTAGGAATGACCCACATTGAATTCTTCTGTATTGCCCCTATTCCTAGCCATATTATTGAGCAACATAGGGATGTCAGACCTTTAGCAGGGATGCGGTAAGCCTTAGAAGGAACTAACAGGGTTTCCTGCTACTATTCATGAGGTCCAAGCATCACAATCAGGGGCCTGGCTGTTACATGTGCTTTGTAAAGTAAATTGTGTTGTATTGAAATATGCATGCATCATATGCATTTATGCCTGTGATAATTCACGATCTAAGTTAAAGGTGGCACAGAGAGCAGATTACTTTGTTTCATGATTGAGTATAATGAGATTACTCTTGAAGAGACCAGCTTTGTTCAAGATGCAAATCTAGAGGTTTGTGACTAGCTACAGTCCGCCTAGATGTTGATAACTTGTAGACTGTGTGCTTTGATGCTTTCAGAAAATCTCCAGTTGTCTTGAGCAAACATCTGCTCTTGTCATTTCCTTTGCAATTCTTTTTCACAGCATGTTACCTCATCTAAGAGAACCCACAGACTATAAAGGCTGACATGAGGTACTATCCGTTTCTAGCTACATGTAAGAATGTGCATCAATTTAAGTAACTTTGGATATCTTTTTGTTTCCTTCGCTTTCTCAAGCCCCATTATGAGCTGCCAATAATTTTTCATTTCTTTTTAAAGTGCTGCCTAAAATCAGTTTTGAAGACTATTATCTGAGACTTGTATTAAAACAATCAGAATCCCAAATCTGTTTTTTTTCTAAAATAGAAACTTATTATGCATATGTGCATATTTCTGGCTTCTCCTTTTCAGGCACATTATTTTAAGGTGTGCTTTGAGCAAATATGTCTTCAAGTTTTACACATTCACACCCATAAAGGAGGTAACATATGTGGATCATAATGAGGTATCCCTATGATACCCATATTTGTCAGGATAGCCAATTGTTGTAATAAGCATTGCCAGGATTGCTCAGTGGATTCACATGATAAAGTCTGATTTCTTCATAAACAGTGTAGTCCAGTGCAGGTTAGTGAGGCTAAGGGAGGGCCCTTTGCACCATGTAGCAGCCATTCAGGGACTCAGATTCCTTTCACACGGTGAATTTGCCATCCCATAGGGCCTCGCAGTGCTCTACTGGATCTTTGCACATGGCTGGTCAATAAAAGAAGACAATAAGGGAAGAGCACATGGGAGATCTGGCAGGATGTCTTTCAGAGGTGGCCTGGAAGGGTCATGCAGCACTTCTCACACTTCATTGACTAACTCAGTCATGGCTGCACATAGCTGCAAGGGATGCTGGGAAATGTAGCTATCAGCCCAGGAAGAAAAGAGATACAGTTTGGTGAACAACAGGCTAGTATGATATGTCTCATTAAAGAAAATTCACCCTAGTGGCTGACTAACCCCTCTCTAACCCCTGAGAGTAGATCTCTAGTAAATGAGCAATATAGAACATATTTCCTTAATCACCTCACATAGACACCAATTTAAACATGTATCCCTTTCATGTAAATGTGAATTCTTAGAGGCCAGAGGCAGCATTGTGTTCAGAGGCCCTTCTTTTAGTAAAATTAATAGTTCTTGTTTTTTTCTCCCTCTCATCACCATTTCCAATCACTTGTATTTTTTATCCTGACTCTGAATTCTTCAGTGTTCTCACATTTTCCCCTACTGCCAAGGGTGGCTGAACTTAGGCAGGTGTTAGGAGAAGGACAATTGGTTAGATGATTTATACCAAGATACAGTTAACTGTACAGTTCTTGTAAACTCCCAGATGTAAAATTCTGCTGACATCCATGTTCTATTGTTCAGATGTGTTCCATGTGTCCCTGCAGATCACTATCTTCAGGGTAACTGCACTTTCACTTGCCAGCCCCTGTAAATTCAAGGCTGCACACAGTGTGACTGTTGATACAAACATTAATTCCCTTGATCTGTTGTTACCCACTTGTCTAATGTGAAGCTCTTTCAGTTTGCCTCTGAGCATTAATAACTATAAATTTCTGGGCCTGTGTTCTGATTCTGTGGCATCCTGATTTCTAGTATCCAAGAGGCTCTCTACTGCTTGCCTTACTCATTCCTAAAATGTTTATTTTTGAGAGAGACACAGAGAGAAAGACAGACAGAATGGGGGGGGGGGCGGGGAGCAAAGAAAGAGGGACACATAGAATCCAAAGCAGGCTCCAGGCTCCAGACCATCAGCACAGAGCCCAACGGGGGGGCTCAAACCCACAAATTGCAAGATCATGACTTGAGCCAAAATCAGATGCTTAACCTACTGAGCCACCCAGGTGTTCCATTCATTCTTTAATCCAGATTAATTTGAGGGGCTCCCATTTCCCACCCCTAGTCTATGCTGCTGGCTGCCAGTAACTTTTCAATCAAAGCCAACAGTTAATAGCAAAAGAGAATTGCTAATTGACAGAATTAAAAAAAAAAATAAGTGGAGTGGAGAGATGTGGGATGCTTCATGAAAGAGGCATAATTGTGAAGATAATTCCTGTACCCCTTCACACCGTACACTCGATTGCCACAGCAGTGTTCTGTTAGACCTGCTTTCATGTAACACATCTGCAGCTCTAGAAACAGGAGCAGGGAAAGGAGATATCTTAAAGTCTTTCAATTACTGTCTTTCTGGTGAAATGAGGGAATCAGTTTTTTTGATAAGAGGCCAAGTGCTCTCCAAGAAGGCACTGTAAGAGGGAAAGCCTGACCTAACTATACGTATCCATGTATCATCATCCCGATTTAAAAATTTTTTTAATGTTTTATTTATTTTTGATACAGAGAGAGACAGAGCATGAGAGGGGGAGGGGCAGAGAGAGAAGGAGACACAGAATCTGAAGCAGGCTCCAGGCTCTGAGCTAGCTGTCAGCACAGAGCCTGATGCAGGGCTCGAACCCATGAACGTGAGATCATGACCTGAGCCAAAGCCGGAGGCTTAACCGACTGAGCCACCCAGGCGCCCCTCATCCCGATTTTAGATCTACATCCAGGGCAAGTATTCTTGTGAAATGGAGACCTAAGGAGCCCCTGGGTGGCTCAGTCAGTTAAATGTCTGACTATTGGTTTCAGCTTAAGTCATGATCTCATGGTTTGTGAGATCAAGCCCTGAGTCTGGCTCTGCACTGACAGCACAGAGCCCCCTTGAGATTTTCTCTCTCCCTCTCTTTGCCTCTCCCCAACTCATGCTGGCTCTCTTTCATTCTCAAAATAAATAAATTAAAAAAAAAAAAAAGGAGACCTGACTCTTCATACATGTGGATTAAAGCCATTTGCTGGAAACTGGAGGAAGTCCAGCCCCTAAATGCTCCAGGGATATTCAGAGATGTCAGTCAGGATTAGTCACTAATTCATTAGTCAAGAATTAGTTACCTCATCCTTTATGAAACTAATTTTAGAAATTATTTCATCATTTCAATTTCTTTACACCATCATCTCCCCCATCAGTTCCCATCTTTAATCTGTTCTTTCATGAAATGACTGTATCAGGGACTGATAGCTGTCAACTAATTTTTTCTTCCTTCTTCCTGGGCATTGGCTAGACTCTGTTTCCCAGTGTTGCCCTAAACATTGGCCCTAAACTGTTACATGAGGCAAAATTGTTCATGTTCTTTAAGACAAAGGAATTTTGAGGTTTATTTTTTCTTCAGTTTAGCCTATCTTCATTAATTCAGAGGGATTGGACTGGACTTCATTGGTGATCTTGATATTAGGAAATGGCCTACATTAACTGTATCTATTTCTTCTAGAACTATCCAGTAAAGGGAATTTTTACTAAATCTGGTCTTGGATAGGCGTCAAGTCTGTAATGGATTTACTTCTTTGGAATTGAAGTGATTAAGTAGACATAAAACTTGTGATCCATTTTCATGCTACCACTCACTCTTTCTTTGTGTTTGTCTTCTTTATTTCTTTCCCATGTGGTATGGCTAACTATCAAGAAATGTATTTTAAACATTTCTACTCTTGGTGCGCCTGGGTGGCTCAGTCAGTTAAGCTTCTGACTTCAGCTCAGGTCAGATCTCACGTTCGTGGGTTCAAGCCCTGCATCAGGCTCTGTGCTGACAGCTAGCTCAGAGCCTGGAGCCTGCTTCGGATTCTGTGTGTCTCTCTCTCTGCCCCTCCCCCTCTCATGCTCTGTCTCTCTCTGTATCAAAAACAAATAAAACATTAAAAAAAATTTAAACATTTCTACTCTTGAATCTTTTTAAAAATATTTTTAATGTTTATTTATTTTTGAGAGAGAGAGATAGAGAGAAAGATTGAGAGAGTATAAGCAGAGGAGAGGCACAGACAGAGGGAGACACAGAATCTGAAACAGACTCCAGGCTCTGAGCTGTCAGCACAGAGCCCAATGCAGGGCTCAGACTCAAACGTAAGATCATGACCTGAGCTGAAGTCAGACACTTAACTGACTGAGCCACCCGGGCGCCCCTCTACTCTTGAATCTTACATCTATCTATCTTATCTCTGATGTCTATGCTTTATGTCATTCTGAAACTTATAAAATGAACAAAGTTAAAGAAAATGTTATCCATACAAAAATGTGTAGTAGTTGCATACATTTTTATATATGCATTTTACTTACATTAATTATTAATTAATATTAGTAATATATTATTTTATGAACCAATGGGGTAGTTGAATGAGTGATATATTTGTTGTTTATGGATGCTATAACAAGTTACCACAAATTTAGTGATTAAAACAACACAAATATATTGTTTTACAGTTCCTGAGGTCTGAAATCCAAAATGAGTCTCAATGGATTAAAATCAAGATGTTGGTAGAGCCACATTACTTTCTGGAAGCTCTAAGAAAAATTGTTATCCTGTCTTTTACAGGTCTTGGAAGCCATGTACATTCCTTGGCTCAAGGCCCTCTTTTTCCATCTTCAAAGCCAGCAACAATGGAGTCCCTTTTACAGTGAATCACTCTGACCTATTTCTGCCCTCCTTCCATATTTTAAGTACCCTGTGATTACACTGGACCCATCTGGATAATCCAAGATAATCTCTCAGTTGATTATTTTTCTTAATTCCATCTGCTACTTTAATTGCTCTTTGCCATGTGATGTAATATATTGATAGTTTCTGAGAATTAGGATATGGACATCTTTGGTAGGGTACCACTGTTCTGTCTCCCACAGGTCCTATACAAAAAGCACTTGGACAATCGCCCTGTCCTTCATGATTGTAAAGTTTCCACAAAAGAACAATTATGGAATGATAATACTGTGATAGAAATGAATCACACACACAATTTATTATACTGCATAAGAAAACCATTGAAAACAGACTGAGGGCAAGAAGAGAGAAGATACTGTCATTGATTTGTTTTTGGTTAAGTTCGGTTGATTTACTGAGAGAAAGGTTGGATTAGCTAAACATAAACAATGGCAAGAGTGTGAGAATTATCTTGAAGGTCATGAGAAGCAAAAAACAAAGACTTTTTAGACTATAGAGTGACACAAATAGTTTGTCTTTTAGAAGGATCATTCTTATAGCCCCATGGAGAATTGGTTAGAGAGAGGTAAGACCAAAAGTAGGGAGATCTAAAATGTTTTGACAAACATCCAGTGAGGATGTAAGTGTGGCACCGGAGACAGAGCCTGGTGCACATTCTAGAACTATGTAGAAGAAATTCCCTGGCAGTTGGTAATGCTTAGCTAGACAAAAGAGAAACAAAATAGGGTCTAGAGTAACTTGTTTTTGTTTGGTTTGGTTTTGTTTTTTTAGGAAAGGAAGTGTTAAAATAAAATAAATATAGGAGGAACAATAGTTTATAGAGATAAAGACTGTTTTGTTTTAGATATGTTGAGTTGAATTCCCCATGGGCCATGGGCCATTCAGGGAGAAGTCCAATTGTAAGTAAAATAAATAAACATGGCGCTGAGGAGCAGAAATATAGTTTAAATGAAGATTTGATGATTCTTCTGAAGAGTCATGATATCCAGTCAGGGTCATAGTGTTGTCAGAAACATGTGTCAATTAGCCATCTGCTAATGTGCCTCTCCCAAGGTGTCCATTGGTACAATTCAGTCTTTCATATCTAGGATTGTAGAGGTCTGGGCCCAACCCATTTCTTAGAAAAGCAAACCAGAAAAAAAAAATCAAAATAACAATAAGATACATAAAATGAGATGAGGATTAGACCTAAAAAAAAGGTTCTATTGCTAGTATTTTCCCTTCAGAAATTGGAGAGTGGGGTAGAGGTAGAAAGAGAAAGCACTTGACAGGGCAATTTAACCCAGGTGTAGGGACACCCTGCTCACAGACAGAACTTATCTTTACATGTATGTTCCTTAATTGAAAGTGAGTCAACAGGCGAGGAGTGCATGAGAGGACAAGGCTAAGAAAAGAGAAACAGAAGAAGAGAATGAGAGGAAGAAAACACGTTAGGCCAATTGAATGTCCTTTGAAAATAAACTGGTGATGTTGATTTTCTGAAAGATCCATGAAAACTATGTTCAAAGTCATTTCCAAGGAGGAATTCCAACATAGTGTTCCAGGAAATGACAACAGCACCAAGAAAGTGTTTAAACTCTCGAGGGGTCACAAAAGGACATTTTTCATTAAATGCATGTATAATATAGTACACTTGGTACAAGAAATTCGTTTCATTTCTTTATACCCTCATTATGTTCATTTTTTAAAAGCCTAAAGGACAAAGCAGTGCTTTAGTGATGCCTGCACTTCACTATTATAAGGACAGTGCAGAGTTTAAGTCTGAATTGAAAAGATTTTTGATTGTGTAGATTCAGAATCAGACCCCAAATTGTATGCCTTTGAGTTTGATCACCATTCAAGCCAAGCTCTGAGGCTTTTGACATTGTGAAGAAATAGTGACAGATCAAAGGATAAAGAGAAAAATCACTGCAGATAAAATTTGGTTCACACATTTTAAAGGCAGGTATATCCTATATACCATTGAGGTGCAAGGTCAAGCTGTTAGTGCTGATGAGATGGCAGCTCAAGAGAGCAGAAAACATTTTATGTTTTGATGACAGTGGAATGACCAACACACTGATCTTTAATCCCTGTGTTTGCTAGAGGGGAAAGTGAAGGAAGGTAGCAAAACAAACACTCACAAAGCAGTTTACCAAAATGCCATCCATACAAAAGCTTTGAGTCCCCTTAGACTCTTCTTAGAGAGGCCAGTGAAAAGTCCATCCCCTTCCAGTGAAAGTGTTCTTTTCCCTCATTCGTAAAAATGAGCCAAGAATTATAAAGAGGTATCTTTGTTTGAGGCAGTATTACTTTATTATGTTAATTTCAGTTTTTTAAGATATCTATAGTATGTTTATTCTAATTTGTAACCATTAAAAGTCTTATATTAATCCTTATAATTAGAATTATGAAATCTTGGAGTTTTAAAGATAGTGGGGGATCTTAGAGGCCATTTAGTTACTCGGTGTCATTTCCTAAATAATCATACAGCAAGAATTGTGATTAATACTTAAACTTTCTGACTGTCTCAGTCATTTAAGAGTCAGACTCTTGATTTTGGCTCCAGTCATGATCTCATGGTTCATGAGTTCGAGCCCCATGTCGGGCTTCATGCTAACAGTGATGGGCCTTTTTGGAATTCTCTCTCTCCCTCTCTCTGCCCCTCCCTGCTCGCTCGCTCTCTTCTTATCTCTCAAAATAAATAAATTAACATTAAAAAAACTTACAATTTCTTTATATTGACATGTAGTGCCTTGTCAGGGAGGGAATCCATCAGGAGAATGATGTTGGCACTAATATTCACTTGCTTATTTCAGTTGTAACATTTGAGGATCAGATGAGTTAAATAGAAGGAAGAAAAGAAAGGAAGAAAGAAAGGGGGAAAAATGGGAGGAAGAGCGACAGAAGGAGGGAAGACAGTGTAAGAAAGGGTATGTTCATGAGGAATAGATAAAAACACCACTTTTCTAGGGGCATTACAAAATAGGGAGAAGTAATAAGTATGAATGTTGCTTTAAAAAACATAACATAAGAGTTTAGAGAGAAGTAAAGGAAGAGAAAAAATAGAACTTGCTGTAGAAATCAGTAAACACCTTGTATTTCTTGATTTCTTTTTTAAAGATTCAAGATTGCCTTTTATCCTAACAGCTGCTGCTTTGAAGAAAAAAAAATCCACCCACTCCTCAAGTCTCTGTCTATTTGTAATTTCCCAGCTCCCTGGAGGCCTGGCGAATTGTGTGGCATTTTTCCAGAGAAAGATTGCCCAGCTAAGAACTGTAGTGGATTGCAGCCTGGGTAAACTTCAGCTATCACGGGGTTTTTCAATAATACACCTCTGTAAGGTATCTCAGTGGTTCCAAGGTATTGTCATCTTTCACACATGTTGACTGTCACAGACTACAATAGCGTACTTTCATGGGAATGGACTGAAGGCTTGATTAAATCATTTACAACCTACTTTATGACTCCTTTTAGTACAATACCTGACCTGCGCCACCTGGGTTACCAGTATTTGATTGCAGCAGAATCCCTACAGTTTTAAAACTATTCATACCATGAATGCTATGTTGAGTAAAGATTCCAACTTTGACCACTTCATAAAATATAGAAAATTAAATATATGTTTACTTTGCATTAAGAATTATTGTTAAAATGTGCTTCTATACTGACAGGACTCAGTAAGTTAAAAATGAGTAATGCATACTGTGGCATTTTATTGAATTGTGTGCCAAGAATTATACAAAATGCTTAAATATACTATTTGCTAATTTATTCTTTACAATGACTTTGTAAAATGCATACTACCCACCTTATAGGTAAAAATTCTAAGATTCACAGAGTTTAAATAACTCCTCTAAAGCCTCCTACCTCTTAAATGGCTAATCTAGGTATTAAACTCATGTCTGTTTGACTCCAAAAACCAAGTATTTCCATTCTCTTACAATGGATAGTATCTACTATGTATTATTTTTCTTTGAGGTATAGAAGAGTAACTACAGGAAAGATGATCCTGAGAGGCTAAATATTTTCCCTCAAGAAGTAGGGAGTGAAATCATCTGTGTGGTAAGCACAGCAGGTTATGAAAAAGCTTTAAGGCCACCTCTGTGAGAAATGTCTTTGGGCATCTGTAAAAAGTTAATAACTGTGGTGAGAGCCCAAATAAAAGTGGATGATGGCACAGAGATATAACAGTGTGGTCATTGGAACCGTGTAGCTGTCAGGTCATTCTGGACAGGAAGGAGGTACAAAGCATAGACAGTGGAGTTGATCCCAGATGCCAATGATTCTAGAGACTGGAAATGGAAAGCAAATGGAAGATCTAAAGTTTGCATCTGGTTGCATCTCCCTCTGACTCTCACTTGGACATGATGCTCTTGTAAAGTAGCAGAGGAGACACTACCCAGACAAGTTCTAACCTCTACCTCAAACCACCAAAGGAACTAACCAGCAAAAAGGCACATCTCATCACTGCACATTCATTTTCCTGACCAGCCCAGGCTTTGGAATTTCTAAGTCAAAAGTCAAAACCTCTGTGAATCAAATCTTTCCCCCTGTTGATGTCCACTCTCACTGCTGTTATTTCACATAGTACAGAGTCCACAGCATTTAGACAATAGAAAGAAATAAAAGTCATCCCAACTGACAAGGAAGAACTAAAAATCACTATTTGCAAGTGACATGATATTCTATATAGAAAACCCAAAAGATTCCACCAAAAAAAATTGCTAAAACTGATACATTGAATTCAGTAAAGTTGCAGGATACAAAATCATTGTACAGAAATCTGTTGCATTTCTATATACCAATAATGAATCAGCAGAAAGAAAAATTGAGGAATCAATTCCATTTCCAATTGCACCAAAAATAACAAGAGAAATGAACCTAACCAAGAAGGTGAAAGACCTATACTTTGAAGAGTATAAAACACAGATGAAAGAAACTGAAGGTGACACAAAGAAGTGTAAAGACAGTCTACACTCATGGACTGGAAGAACAAATATTGTCAAAATGCCCAGGTTACCCAAATACCAACAGTATTTTTCACAGAGCTATAACAAACAATTCTAAAATGTGTATGGAACTTCAAAAGACCCCAAATAGTGAAAGCAACCTTGAAAAAGAAAAGTAAAGCTCAGGCATCACAATTCCAGACTTACAAAGCTGTAGTGATCAAAAAAGTATGGTACTAGCCCAAGAATAAACCCAAATTCAATAGAACAGAAGAGAAAACACAGAAGGGAATGCACAACTATATGGTCTGTTAATCTTTAACAAAACAGGAAAGAATGTTCAATGGAAAAAAATCTCAACAAACAGTTTTGGGAAAAGCAACATGCAAAAGAATGAAACAGCCCTTTTCTTATACCATACACGAAAATAAATTCAAAATAGATTGAAAACCTAAATTTGAGGCCTGAAACCACACAAAAAATCCTACAGACAAGTATAAGCAGTAAACCTTTTGATATCAGTCATAGAAACTATTTTCTAGATTTGTTTCCAAAGGCAAGGGAGACAAAGGAAAAATAAACTTTTGGGACTCCATCAAAATAAAAAGCTTCTGAACAGCAAAGGAAATGATCAACACAACTAAAAGGCAACCTACAGAATATGAGAAGATATTTGCAACTGACATATCTGATAAAAAGTTAATATCCAAAATATATAGAGATCTTATAAAACTCAACACCCCCTAAAAATGAATAATCCAATTAAAGAATGGGCAGAAGCCATGAAAAGACATTTTTCCAAAGAAGACATACGGTGGCCAACAGACATATGAAAAGATGCTCAACATGGGGTGCATGGGTGGTTCAGTCAGTTAAGCATCTGACTTTGGCTCAGGTCTGATCTTGCAGATCGTGGGCTCAAGCCCCACGTTGGGCTCTGTGCTGAGGACCTCAGAGCCTGAAGTCTACTTCAGACTCTGTGTCTCCCTCTCTGTCTGCCCCTCTCTCACTTGCACTCTCTCTCTCTCTCTCTCTCTCTCTCTCTCTTTCTCTCTCTCTCTCTCTCAAAAATAAACATTAAAAAACTATTTTTGATGCTGAGCCACCCCGGCATCCCTGATTTCTAAATAAATAGAGATTTCCATAAAATTATCCACATATTAACTAAAGGAACTGGTAACTTAAGATATAGTATTATTTTGATTAAATACTTGCTTTGCAAGTTTTTTTAGTAAATACATAAATTGGTAATATGTAGTGTGGGGTAATGTGTATTTTCAAATATTAGCTGTCATAACCCTTTGAAGTGGAAATAAAGGCTACACTGAAAATAATAACTCCTCAAAATTGTATGTAGGGAATGCATGGCTATTGACTTACTTCATTTTTCTTAATTGTCTCTTTTTGGACAAATTTGTTCATTGCGTAAAGGAGGACAATGGATAGCTATGTCCACTGAGCTCTGTCCTTTCTATTGCTCATGTCCCTGGATGGCTGACTCACAGCTCTGTGCAGCTCAGCAGGTTCCTGCTGCTCCATCATCACACCAAAACTGGACCTCTTAGTTAATTACATGAATGCTTTCCACTTCCAGTCTCTAGAATCATGCACCCTCTGGATCAACTCTGTTGTCCAATCTTTGTACCTGTTCCCCATTCAGAATTACCTGACAGCTACAGGATTCCAGGGAATACACCATTATCTCTTTGTGCCATCATGCACTCTCATTCAATCTCTCACCACCATCATTAAATTTTTATTGATACCCAAAGACATTTCTCATGGAGATGGTCTTAAGCCTTTTTCATAACCTGCTGCACTCCCAAGCTGATGATCTTACTCCCTACTTCTTTAAGGAAAATGTTTAGCCTCTTTAGGGTCATCTTTTTCACAGTTACTTTTCTCCACCTCAAAAAAAAATGTAAGAAACTCTTATCCTCTCTTATCCTCTTCCTGCTTCCCTTGACATGTTTATTTCTCTTCTTCACCAATGGCACAAGAGCTCACTGACCTTGTTTGGAGAATAACCCCTCTACTCATGTTTATGCCCCTCCCTCTTCTCTTCCATGTTTTTGTCTCTCAATTGCTCCCATCTCTTCAGTCTCTCCCTCTTCAACTGATACTTTATCCTTTGCCTACAAATATTCTCAAATACTCTGTCTATGTATGAAAGTAGAAGAATCCTTAAAAACACCCTCAGGGAGAATAAAGGTTCTCATCTCTTGAAGTTTCTGGGGACAGGTGCAAATGGAATAGAAGACGTAGTAGAAGTTTTGAACAACAAAGGGTATGTGATGAAGAGTAGAGGTGAGAACCAATGAAACAGGGGCACCTAGGAAAGGATTACTGGAATGTTGAGAATGATGCATCCTGAAATTGTACTTTCTAACAGCACACACCTTTGGGACTCTGGGAGAATAACATAAGCAGATGCCACAGGGGAGCAAAGGGAATTATAGAAAAATAGTATATATTACAATCCTAACTGATCTCTTTCTAAATTTCTGTGCATTTCTATAGAGGAATAACTTAGCTGTCAAATATATTTCTCTGGATAACTGCTTCATAACTCCAGATAGTTATGAAAATGTTGCTGCCAACTTGATTTTTAAATTAGGCCAATTAGACTGAACAGTCAGGAGTCTAAGACTGACTATATATAAGAAAAGGGGAAAAATCTGTTTTGAAAAAGAAATCAGGCTAGTCTTTTAGAAAGGAAACAAAAATATGTTTATTGAATTTGCATGTCTAAATTTAAATGTTTCCTAATCCAATCCAATGGTGTCACATTATTTTTAAAGACCCACTATGTGTCTAGCTATTTAGAGAATGCAAATGTAATTATGACAAAGTGATCTGTTTCAGGTGGTAGGACTTATGAACATGAAAAAATTAGAGAATAGCGTTGAAGTATAACCAACTGTGAAAATATATGCTCAGTTAATAACCTGAAAGAGTGGTCAGAAGAGAGAAAAATCAGTGTTGACTGGAATTATCCATAAAGGTGATGGAAAAGAAAAGCTAATGGAGGGGCTAGGAAGAGTATGAAAAAAAAAAAAAAGAAGAGATGATGCATGTCAGCCTGGGAGATCTAGTTTTCAGCTAAGGGCATATGGATAGCAGCCTGTCATCATTAAATATGAATATTGGTATTGGTAAAATAAGAATGGAGACAAATACTTTAAAAAGAGAGTTATCTTATCTTCAAAGTTACTTTCTAGAACACTCTTTTTTCAGGACCCCAAACACTTCTGGGCAAATCTTTTTTTTAGTAGATTTCACAGTCGAATTTCATGGTCAAAAGCACAGGCTCTGGGTTCAGACTGTTTGGGCTACAAGTCTGGTTACACCATTTAGTGAGTAACTTTGAGGAAATTATTCAACTTTTCTGTCCCTTAGGTTTTTTCATGTATACAATGGACATCATGAGAGAACCTACCTGATAGGGTTACTGTGAAAATTGAATGGCTTGATATATGTAAATTGCTGAGCACAATGTCTAGCACAAAGTCAGCACTAAGTTGGTTAAACTACCTTTGGTACTTTGAATGCACACCCTATGTACCATTAGAACACTATTATTGCTTCCAGTTTGCTTATAATTTTGACTCATCTTTAAAATTCTGATAGTGAGTATAAGGACTTTAACTCTTATTTTGAAAAAATGTCTAATACAGCATAAGGCCATAGTCTCTTCATAGGGGTGAAAATTAATCTGCCTTTACTTCTCTGGTGAGCCACCCATTGTAGGTTCCTGGTTGGGGAGAAGTATGAAGATATGTTTGTGAAGATTTATCTAGTAATTGTATAGAAATTGATTGTTATGAAGAGATTGATAATAGGGCTGTCAGGTGGGCATGAGACAACAAGGACCAAGATCTTGAGCATTTTATTTAATTTTGCAGTAGACATGGAAGATACTGGAAATATATTGAATATAATGAATAGTGGGGGCCATTGGAAATAAGGTTATGAGGAGGATACATATAATACTTTTTGGAAAGCCAGATTTAGAGTAGTTTATACTCTCTAAGGCAGTTACTATTCATGTTCGCTTTTTTCTTTAGCATGGAGTTTGCATAAAGATAAAAGATCCTGAAAAAATATTGTCCTCCTGTAATAATCAATTTTATATGTTAACTGGGCCATGACATGCCCATAACTGGTCAAATCTTATTCTGGGTGTTGCCGTGAAGGTGTTTTTGGATGAGATGAGCATTTAAATCAGTAGAATGAGTAAAGCAGATTACCCCCACTAATGTGGGTGGGCCTCATCCAAACAACTGAAGGCCTAAATTGAACAAAAATTACTGAGCTTCCCCCAAGTAAGAGAGGATTTCTCCTGCCTGACTACTTTCAAACTGGGACATTCACTTTTTCCTGCCTCCAGACTTGAACTGAAATATTGACTCTTCCTGTTTCTTGAGCCTGCCCACCTCTGAACTGGAGCAACACCGTCAGCTCTCCTGCTTCTCTGGCTTTTAAACTTGGACTGGAACTACACCATTGGCTTTCTTGGGTCTCTAGCTTGCTGACTCACCCTGCAGATCTTGGGACATGTCAGCCTCCATAACTGCATGAGCCAATCACTTTCAATATGTATATTGAAATACATATATATATATATGTGTGTGTGTGTGTGTGTGTGTGTGTGCATGTGCACAAACACCCTATTAGTTCTGTTTCTATGGAGAACCCTAATACACCTATTTTATAAATTATAAATCTAATGCAATAGATGATTTCTCTCAGATCCACATGAATATCGAAACAAAAAAAAACCATCCAAATTTTACTTGCATGCATCTTCTTTGTACTAAATATTAGCAAAATTAAAATTAATATTAACCCTTGCAATTATGTGTTTTCTCCAATCTTAAAATAATAGAACTTTTATCTAAATTCATTTTCTAGTGATATATTTAATGATTACTGGCTTTTCTTTATTTGCATTAGATTTTAACAAGCCAGGCAACCTGTACAATAATAAACAGTTTGAAGTTAATCGAGTAAAAATTCCTAATGGAAACAGTTTCTCAGTTACTGACATTCCTAAATAAATATGCCAAGACATTTATTTTCTTTTTTAAAATAAACAATTTCATCTTAAAGTTTGAATGTTTAAATATTTTGAGGCTCTCCAATATTTTCAGTTAGTGAAATCTTAAGAGTAGTTTCAATGGCCATAAATTCAAATAATACATTCATGACAAAATGTTAGTATAACATTTATATGTATATGTGTATGTTTATTTGTTTAGGCGTGTGCACAAATATCTATCTATCTATCTATATATATATATATAAAAATACAGATAGGTGTGGCAGCACACATATCCATGTGTATTCTCTCTATAGAGATTTCAGGCACAAATATATTTAGGTGGAAATAACGTGTATGTTCAAAGAATGAGTGATATAGCCAGTTTTCAATACGTAGTAATCACAAAAACAACCACTACCACAACAATGTTGATGGTTATGGTGACAAAACTTGCAAAGGAAGTGGGCTTGGCATGGTTATACAGTGGCAATGAGATTGTCATAGTGGCACATGGCATCCAGTGATACTGTAAATGTGTTTATAAAGAAGCACAAGTTGGCTTCCCTAGGTAGTTATGACTGCAAGTTGAGAAGACTGGAGCTTATCATCTGAGGGTTACTGGTCTGGGGTGGGAGTATAAACACACAGCAGGAGGTTTGCAGATGACCAGACTGTCAGATTTAGTTATTTGGTGATGATAGCTAGCTTGCCAGGAGAGGTCCAGACCTTACTGGGTCCTAGGGAAGTGTTCATGAATCCTGGGGAAAGTACAGGAGCCATGGTTGTCGGGTTAATAGAGTAGAACTGCCAGTGGTCCTTGAGAATAGCCAACATAAGAAATAAGTGCTTGGATGCACTATGCTCAGAGGGTTTTTTCCCCTGACTCTTGTGCTAAAACAATTTGACCTGTTCAGATGAGGGTTTCTAGATGGAAAACTGTTCTTTTATAGACTCTTATTTACAACTTTTCCTTGACATGGCCCTTGGATGTCCAGTTAGCATTTCAAATTCAACTTGTGCAAAAACAAAACAACACAAAAAGAACTTGATGCCTTGAACAGAAACTTATTCTACCCCAAGAATCTCCATGAATTGTACCATACCTATTCTTTGATTCAGCTAAAAGCTGAGCACTCACCTTTAATTTCTCCTTTATTTCATTCCTCCTCCTCTTCCTCCTTCTCCTCTTTCTCTTCCAATAGCTTCATAACTAGTCTTCTTGCTTTCTTTTTTACAAGGCATTCAGAGTAATACTCTTATTCAATCATGCCTAATTGAAACTCTTCATTGACTTTCCAGTATACTTAGGAAAAAATCTGAACTTAATCTTACTGACATAGCACTGATCTGTCTCCCACTCCATGCCATCCTTCCTGTTCCACTGGTTCACTCTGCTACCCCTGCAGCCACTGTTTTATTCCTTGGCCATAGTAGGCCCTTTTCCAGCCTTACTACCCTCTTTACCTCTTTTCTCTGCCTAGAATGCTCTTTTCCAGATTTATCACATTGCTCCTTTTCATTTTCCAGGCCTTTATCACTTAACACTCTTTGACAGACAATAGAAAACACTCCATTTTTAGCAGAAAGGAATTTAACATGATGAATTAGTGCTTACAGGGTTTTTTTGGGGGTTTTTTTTGTTTTGTTTTGTTTTGTTTGGAAGGGCTTGGGAAAGGAAACTCCAGGTTAGGTGTTGAGAAGTGACTCCAAGAACACCATCCCAGAACTGGCCCACTAGATCTGCATCACCAGGAAGCTGGGGAATCAGGAAGCCACTGTCACAACTGGTAGCATCAGGATCACATGACCATCACCACTAGCAGGGGAAGGAATGGGACTAGCCAAAAGAAGCCATGCATACAGTCAGCCTTGTATTTACTATGATCACTATTCTCTGATAGACTCATCTTCTTAGCTTGCCTCAGAGAGTTCTAGATGTCTCTACCCTGGCATATTCTGTTTACTTCTGTCACCTTCCAGTCTCCTGGGCAACGGTTTTGGTTAGGGTGACTAGAATAGCAATTCTCTACTTCTGGTGACATTTCTATGACTAAACAATTTCTCATAAAACTTGAATATTTGGGCTTGATTTTAGATCTTGAAATAACATCAAAAAGCAAGGTTAGAGTCTTAAGATTTACAATGCCATTTTAAACAGGCTACTTATCAATCACTGGGAGAGTTTACTAGAAAAACTTTTTTTTTTTAACTTCCATCCTATACATACTGATTTCCTTGGTAGAGCTCAAGGAGCCATTCATTATAAGAATGACCCATGCCTGTGGTGCATGGTTAGATTTGAGAACAGTGAGACTGAAGTCTCTGAGGTCCCCTCCATATTTGGTACAAGGATTAATAAGTACCTTTTACATATATAATCACTGGCATTAACTAAGGTAAAAGCTATAAATGGGCCAACAGTGGGAATTGACAGGTCACCGTGATTTGCATGTGGTTATAATACTAGGTGGCCCATCCCAACATTCTGGGCCTGCAGCTGGAATCAGCTGTGACTAAACTGATCCCCAAAGTAGCTGACTCATCTCATTGCTTCCTGTTTTTCTTATTGTACTTTAAAGTGTTTGCTGTGGAGAGCCTACCACACTGCCCAGTGCACTGCAAGTGCTTGGTAATCACTAGTTATACATACATGGTTACTAAAAAGGAAGGAGGGAGAAGGAAAATAAG
Organism: Suricata suricatta; assembly: GCF_006229205.1. Taxonomy (NCBI): domain Eukaryota; kingdom Metazoa; phylum Chordata; class Mammalia; order Carnivora; family Herpestidae; genus Suricata; species Suricata suricatta. The sequence continues at coordinate 24,619,468 of NC_043701.1, forward strand.
GAAGGAAGGAAAGAAGAGATCCAGTAATGAAATAGTGTGGAAAATGTAGCATAGAAACAAATGTACTATTCTTAGGTTAAGATGCAGTTTTTACTTAGGAACATAAACACTTAAAGTCTCTTGGGAAGAAGATGGTATTATGTCCTCCATTGTTTTATGACTGGCTAAAAAATTAAATTTTATTGGACTGTTGTTCAGGCATCTGAGAGCTTAGGTAGTTTCTTTTTTGACTGAACATAACTTAAAAATAAATGCAATAGACATTCTTATTTTATCAAATACTGTTATAGCTTGATGTGAGAATGGCCTCGGGCAGGGTGAACTAAATCGGGACCAGGGTTCTAGAGGCCTCTTTACCACACTTACCAAATTATGTAATTTATTTTTCTCAACTTTTTAAACTCTAAAATATACATCATTGTAACTTTTTTTATTATAAGGTTGTTAAGAGATTCAAGTGAGCAAATGAATGAAAAAATGGTAAGAATTATTTACAAGTGAGGTATAAAATGATTACTTGGCATTCTTGCAGAAAGGAATTTTCTTAAAAATTGATCATTAATTGCTAGAATGTAGAGGCATGCTATATTCAACTTTATAGTATTAAGCCTCATTTTCATTAAAGTGAATTCTTTATTTCCTTTAGATCCAACATGGTTTATTTCAGATATTCATACATGAAACAGCTTTTTATGTTATTAGGGATCTAGAAATTATGAATTTTCATTTGTTCCATCTTCTCTACACCAGCCTCCTACATATTATAATTGCCATGTATGTAAAGTTAAATGGATGATCAAACTTACCCTACTAACAATCTTAACAATCTATGTCTTGATTCTGACGTTCTTCTGTCTCACTGTGGACCCAACATCAGTTCAGTTAACATCTTCCATATCCTTGTGAGTGATGCTTACTTACTCTGAACAGATGTTACAGTGCCTGGGGAAAAAATCAGCTTTTCAATAGACCTAGATCTTGTGTCTTTTAGATATACTTTCCATCACTCTCCTTTGAGCTGGTATTTATCATTGCCCTGAAAAATATGCATTGCAGTTAGGAGGATACAGCTAGCTCAGCAGGCAAGCCCCAGTGGGCTTACAGCATTTCTGGGGTGGGGGGGGATACTGGCTCTTTATCTGGAGCCTTCAAATGATTGTTGGACATGTACTGAAGGGAGAAGCTCAGCGGACACTGAAAATGGCACCCTGGGGCCTGCAAAAACCTTCCAATTGCTTTAGGAATGGAAAAACTCAAAGATGCAGAACCATAAAAGTCAAATTCAAAATGTAATAGAAAAATGAAAGAGGAAATAGAAGAGGAAGAAGGTGATAAAAGGAAATATATGAGTTGTTCTTTATTTTGCAGTCTTATCAAAATCATGGCAGGGGGAGATTGTCTATCAGAGTCCAGATTCCTTGGTCATCTAATGAAATCATCATGGATTTGCAAAGTGCTTCACATTTTACATTTCTGAAAGCAAGGGGATTTACATTTGGCATCAACCCAGCAGGTACAAAATAGCAACCACAGAGCTCTTATAAGCTTATTTTTATTCAATTCAATCATCATAAAAGCAGTACAGTTACATGAGGGAATATATGGAAAAATGGCTTCGCGGTGAATTTTGATAGCATTGTTGATCTTTAAATCTCCTGTCATTCTAGCCATTCTATCATTAGTCTTTTCCTTTCAAGTCCTTTGATGGCAATCACGTTTTACAGATGAACCCATTAATTCACTGGAAGTTAAGTGATTAGCTCTGCTTGGCGGTCAGGTGCAGGGTTAAGATTAGATAAAAGTCCCTTGGGTTCTAGTGATTTCTAAACCCTTAGGACAGTGAACTGCCTTAGTAAAAAACCAGACATCCAGAAATCATCCACAAGTTTCTTCCACCACATTCAAAAGAAAGTTTATTACTTTTACAGAAAAAAAAAATGGCTATGAAGATTTTAAAGACCAGTTGCTCAAAATGTATGCTTTTCTCATCTGAGATGAAATTTTGATTTAGAAAGAATTTCTTTAAAAAAAATTTTTTTAATGTCTATTTATTGTGTGTGAGAGAGAGACAGAGCATAAGCAGGGGAGGGGCAGAGAGAGAGGGAGACACAGAATCTGAAGCAGGCTCCAGGCTCTGAGCTGTCAGCACAGAGCCCGATGCAGGGCTTGAAGTCACGAACCATGAGATCATGACCTGAGCTGAAGTCAGATGCTTAACTGACTGAGCCACCCAGGCGCCCCTATTTAGAGTGAATTTCTTGAAGTAAATGTAAATGTATTTCAATTTGTGTAGTACACATATAATTAATAATTATTTGACCTGCTAATGTTGCAGGTGCTACAATAGGCTCTGTTTGGATTCCAAAGATATGTGGCTCATGGAATCTGTCTACAGTTATTGAATAATTCATTGCTTCATTGTTTTAGTCATTGATTTATGGTAGTCAATAATTATAAAATTGATGAAACAAAGAGCTTGGTCAGAAAAGGCTTAATGTTGTAGGAGCATCAACTGGGTAGAGTATTAGTATGCAGAGAAGCCGGGGTCATTCAGGTATAAGGAAAAATATGACTCTCTCCCAGATAAACCTCACAGGTAGAAAGGCTTAGTATATGTTTAGTTATTAGTATACACATGGATGGGCCTGGAGTGTTTTGTGACACAAATACAACTGAGAAACAATTGTCATATAAGTTAAATATTGGTAAGTTAAATAGGTTAAATATTAATAAAACACTATATTATAAATGATAAGCTTTCCTGCAAATTTATTCTTGTTTGTTTAGTGTTTCATGTGTTTGCTTAGTTTTTAAAAACTTTTTCCAGAACAGTTTTGTTACATTTCAATTGTTCTAACATCCTCTTCTAAATAAAATGGTAACAAAGACCAAGCCACTACATATGCTTGAGAAATTCCCCTTCCATTTACTGTAGGAGAAAAACAACTCTTTAGATTGATTGTGAGGGTTTCACCAGAGTATCGCCTGATTAAAAATGACCAGAGAAGGACGGGCCTCAGAGACTCCGTTAGTTTGACAGGCTGGATACTTAGCATGTTGGAGAAGTTCTCTGGGGTAGTTCTTCTTTTCATTCCATTAATACAAACCTCTGGAATTGAGCTCAAACAATAGCAGTGCACAAAGGAATAACTCCCTTCCCTGAATACAAACATTTACTGCATTTGCCTGCACTGTTTTTTACCTTTTTAGTAGGTATTTTATTACTAAAATAAAAGAACTGTTTTATGGAAAAATTGCTCTAAGGTGAAGACCGGTGAACTCGGGGATCCAGCCATTGCAGCCTTGAGTACAATTTCCACCCAAAGGCTGGGTAAGAACACTGTTGAAGCGATGCAAGCAGCACTTAAGCATCATTTCTATTATTTTCATCAAACAGTGTTTGTAATGCTTCTTTGTTCCTCCCTTGTTAAAGCTTCACATTAGTAACTACTGATTGATGCTCAAAAGAGAAGGAGATTACAGGAAGATAAGTATTTCATACTAATTCTCCTAAATTTGGGCATGGGGAGAAATGCAGAAAGCTGTGAGTAACTGTTATATACGTTTTAAAAGAAAAAAAAAAAAAAAAGAATGACCTGCAGAGGGGAGATGTGCTGACGACGCATTATCGACAACAAAAGCACTTTTCTTCATGTTTAGTTCTTAAGTAGGAATCCCCTCAGTTCTGCAGACCTTTCCTCACTAACTCCTCTACAGCTAGTCCATCCCCGATGGTCACCACCTGCTTCCGACCACCGCCGCACCCTCCCCCCTGCCCCCCACACTTGTCTTCTTGCTCTAAGCACCCTTCCTCCATTATCAGCTCTTTTTGACCTCAGAAAATAAAAGTGATCAAGTTTCTTCTTTCATAAAAGAAAAATAAAAAATAAATAAAATCACCTCCCTTGGTTTAATTCACTAGATGGGGGGAATTTTTTCCCAATGTACAGGATGTACATTTTAAGTACCTTACAATTTTAATTTCTCAATGATACCTCGAAAGCTAAACACATACACACACACACACACACACACACACACGCACACACACACCTTCTTTAAACCTTCTGCCTACCTGGGTACTGCCTGATCTTTCTCCATCACAGCTTTCTTTAAGGGTTCAGCCACCTTCTGAGGTCACCACCGCACCAGATGCTGAAACAGGTATTCCCGGGTTTTCCTTTTTCTCCTCATGGTGGCATGACACTATTACTGAGCCTGCCTTTATTTAATATTTTTATATTTTGTTCATGGAATTTTGATTTTTAAAGATTTTTCATTAAAGCAGTATTTATCCTGGTCACTAATTTTTTTTTTGACCCTTTAATATTTGTATCCAATTGAGAGCCCCACTCACCTCATTCACCTCACTCCAGTACCAGCCCTGTATGTCCACTTGAACATTTGGCAGGTCATTCAAACTAATTATAAGTATCTTCGATCAGATCTCCCTCACACTGTGAATGCCCTTTCATTTCACCTGGCTGCCAGAGCCAGAAGTCCGGGAAATCCTAGACATACTTTCACTCTTTCCCTTCACCCAGTCTCCTTAACCATATAATCTACAATCAGATTTTGCCTCCTTTAGTTCTTCATTGGCTTTCTTCAGAGTAAGATAATTTCTTTTCTGAGTTGCTAGAATAGTCCTTTATTCTTTTCATGCCTTTGTGTCCCCCATCCTTCTTCAATGACAAGGTTGCGGCCGGAGAAATCGCTCTATAATGCAAATCTGAGCATACCCTTTGACTACTTAAAATCCTTCAGTACTTCCCATTCGCCTAGAATAGAATCCAGACTCCTTAGCAAGACATATAAGAACCTTAATCATTTGACCCTTCTAAGTCCTTTATTTTCCCATCTTGCCACTGACCAATTAAGTCCTTTGCTGGAATATTTGCAGGGCCCTTAATGGGCTATTTTCTCACAGCTTTGAGCTTTCTAATATGCTATTTCATCTGTTTGAAATTCTCTTCCCTTAACATTCAGTTCGTAGCTCATAGTCTCCAGGAAGTCTTCCAGATGTTTGCAGTCTGAGCGAGGCATTTATTCCATCTGCTCCTATCATTCAGTGTTTCCCTCTCACAGCTCTTACACTGCTTCCTGGTCAGTCTGCTCACTATGCTATGAGCTGCTTGAGAACAGAGACTGCATCTTTTAACCTTGAGTCTCTGGTACATAGTATAGCACAAATCTTGGCACAAAGTAGGCATTTCCCAAATTATAGGAGATCTCAGTCTGGGTATTGTTTTTTTCTTATTTCATTTAAATGATAATATATCTTATATCATATAACAGTATTTTCATGTATTACTATTGTGATGTGTCTACCTAGAACTTGTTATTCTTGGATATAGTCATCTCAACCCCTCTCCTCCCTACCCCATCCTTCCTGTTCCTGGAAAAGTCACCCTATCCAGGCAGTCCTAGTAGGAACAGAAAGAGATCCTTAAAAATCATAACTTTTCCGTAGGAGATCCATGAGGCAAGACCAGGGATGCAGGCAAGGGCTAGAGTTTAGCATTGGATAGGGTCACACAGATTCTGTTTCTTAGTTTTAAACTTAGATCTCTAGATGCATGACATTGTCAAGGCAAGAGACCATTGTTGGCCAGTTTAAATGCCTCTGGCTAGACTTTGGAGCTAAATAGGAATTGCATGGACCTCTAGTTCAGGCAAGGAATCTAGAGGGACAGACATATCTCAAGGGTTTGCTCGACCCAGACTGATACAATTTGCTAGCAAATGCATGATAGCATCATTAAATCTAACCAGATTTGTCTAAGCAGAACCTGGATGAGAAACAGAGATCTAAAATAAGACTTAGTATGTTTCAACACTCAAGAGCTTTCTTGATCACTTTAAGGCATGCTAAGAATTTTCTGTAGCTATGACAGTTATGAGACAATTAATGGAATACTTTGCAAATCAACTGCAAAAAAAGGAAGAACAAAACTGCATAAGAAACAGCTGAAGTAAAAAACGAAACTGCTATAAATATAGATAATAGCTCCCATTAAAAGTGTCTTCCAACATTGGAAAGTTTAATCACAGTTACACTCAAATCATTGGTTACACTCTATTTCACAGTTATCCAGCTTGGGAAAATCTAAGCACCATTAAACATGATAGGTTCAATGTTTTTTTATAATATCTGGTGAGCAGTGGAAAATTTTGTTAGCTAATTTTATTAACAAGTTTCAATTTCATTTAATTTTAACAATAACAATTAAAAGGAAAATAATATTATTTTTTAAATCTGTAGACAACACTAAAATTAAAATGAGACTGGCTTATCCAAGGGTAGATCCTGGAATATACTAGAATTGAATTTCTGAAAAAAGGTAGTATCACAAATGTGTGGAAAATAATGTATTTTCTTATTTGAAAAAGGCTCAAGCTTCACTCTCACCTCAAGCCATAAACCAATGTAATTCCAGTGGTATCAGATCAGGGTCTTATATGCAATAACAAACCATAAATCAATTATTAAAAAAAATAGAGGTAGTGCACATCTAATCTATAGAAGGAAAGGAAATTTTATAAGCTTAAAGGAACTGAGGAAAACAGTTTTAATTAAATAAGAAGTTTACACACTATGAACAAAGTTAAGAGAAAAATAGCTAGGATAAATACTGCTTGAAATAAGAGTAAAAATTAACATATAAAATTTTTACAATGGCCAACCTCTCTCAAAATCCCAAAGTATCAATCAACAAAGAATGTATTCAAGGAGGTCATGAAAGAAACCACAGGACTATTTATGAAAACTCTTAAGCTATAGAAGTAATCAGTCAAACATATTATAACTTGAGACATCATTTTTCACATATGGAATTAGAAAATATATCCAGAAGAAATATTTTGGGTTGAAGAGCAGGCACGGAGATGAGAATCCTCTTTTCAATGCCTGACAAAAGATGAAATAGTTTCTAAAATAAAGAAAACTTTCTGGAAAATAACTCATCAACTATTCTCTTTTTACCTTTTGGTTCAGAAATACTGCTTCCAGGAATTTTAGTCTAACAAGTAACCTGAAATTAAAAAGTATTTGTGCATACAGATTCTTATTAAAGCTTTTATGTTAGAAAAAAGGGATACACCAGTGGCAATAAATTGGAATGTAATGCAGGCATTAAAGTTACAATAATTTAATGAACAGGGAGCATCCTTGTAAGTATAAAATGCAAAGCATGAATGTGAGGTAGTGTGTAGTACTTAAATATACCCAGTCTGAAAGAGAAATGTTGATGCATTGCAATGAGTACATATGGTTGGCAGCTTTATGTTAATTATTATTGTTTTCTTGTGTTTTTCTCTATCTCCTTGGTTTTTCAAAAGGGATGTTTATTACTTTTTAAAATTCAGAAAATAAGCATTGCTAATGAAAAGGTGTGGTCAAAAATGGACCACAAAGGAATAATGTTAATATAATGCTTCCTATTATCCACCAGCCTTTAAGAAATTAGCATATTTTTTTGTACCTGTGTTGACAATTTGTTTTTCTGTTTTGTCATTTGTTATTCCAGTAAATGGCTGTTGTGTTCTTTAAGGGAGGTGGCATGTCTAATTAGTGTTAATGAGGTTTGAGGTGATTATTAAGTTATTTACTTTTCTAACCAGCTCTTCCTTGTTGAGGCTTTGGATGCTGAGGTAGGGGGAGGGGAACATCATTCTCTGTGCTAAAATAAATTAATGAGAATAGTTGGATAAACAAAGCATTAGGCTATAAAAGGAATTCATCTATAAAGTATGACCTACTAATTTTCTGTTCCTGTATCTGTTTTACAAGATTGATATTTAGAAGGTGATTATTTTAGTTTTTCAGGATTCGACATTTGATGGGAATCAACTCCTGAAAAATAACCCCATTAAAGTAACCTTAACTAAATTCAAAGTTAGTAAGGAACTCTTCCATGGTGGGGAATAGAGAAAAATTGCAGTTTTGTTTTGTTTTGTTTCCAGTTAGAGCAGTGTAAAATCCTATACACTGCAGTTAAGAGAAGCAATATTGAGTATAGTCTTTGAGATTCTGAAATATTCTCAATTTACTGCTCAGTGCCATAGTATTTTTCCATTATATGGGGCTGAAAGAGTTCAATCTTCCCAGGATGGCATATTGAACACACCTTCCAAGTGGAGAAATAATGCTTTGTCCTGAAGACAGACACCTCCCTTCTCAATACCTTTGACACAGGTCACCTCATGTTGACAGCAAGGCCATAGGGAGTGGCCTTTGCAGTCACTATCCTTGGTGGGTGACATGTAGAGGCCTTTGTGATGCAACAATTAGACATTTCCTCACTGTTCTTTTTAGCTCTTGATTCTATATCAAGTCTGTATATTTACCATTATTCAGAGTCTGACCCAATTATAGCAGAACTTCAAAGGTTGTGGTGTGAAAAGTAAATTCTGGTACTTGGAGTGCTTTTCTGATGTTAGTGATACACAGTAGGCATTCCCATCAAATGTAAAACTGACTACTGTTCAGAGAGTGTTTGTTAGCTCTCCCACTCCCATGTTAAGGTTCTCCTCATAAGAGAAGCCTGACTCCGTGCTGTGATTCGGGAACGCTGTCTTCCAGTCCCATCTCCTCCCCTCCTCCCACCTCAGAATTCCAGAGCTCTGGTCTTCTCTCTATACTACCTACTCCACAAGTACCACGGAGAAAAGGCTGTATACACTCCTTTACACTTAAAGCTAAATATCAGTTAATTTATAAAATTTCTATTATTCTTGGTTATATTTGCTTTTAAAAAGCCCCATAGATCTGAGTAGTCTAAAGGATTAAGTCCTGATTGGGTGGAATTCCTTGAGTTGCCTGTAGGGAGTATTTCTAAGGCTAGTGTCTCTTCTTCCTCCCTAGCCAATCAGCTCTCTTCCTGAACAAGGGCAGCATGATGAAGCTGATAGACCCCATTCACTCTCCTGCTTACATGCTTGCTTTCCTCCTTGCTGGTCTCATACCTACTGGTGCACAGACAGCTTCTCTGCGGGACCATGTGAAGTGTCATTTCTCTAACATTGTCTAGCCTGTATCCAAAGTTTTGGTCCTTCTGGGCAGCCCTAGTAGCAGTGGCAATTAATTCAGAAGCATATCTATCCAACACAAGAATTGGCCTTTGCTTTGACTACTTTATACAATTAGAATTTATCTTTTATATTTTCCTCTCAACAGCTGCCTTATAATTCTCAGAGGCTTTCCCAGGTCACAGTTCTCTGTCCCTGTCACCATAAACAGAAAGAAACAGACCCCCTACCTTCCCAATATTTAATCAATCAACAATTGTTACACACAGATACATTATTTCAGAGTTCAGACATGTAGCAATGATCATTCATGATCATTCAGAGACATCTATTCATATATTTAGTATATTCATAAAGTGTATGTCTGTGTGTGTGTGTGTGTGTGTGTGTGTGTGTGTGTATGCAAACATAAAGAAAGTAGCTATTGGGTCATTTTTGCAGTAAAAATGCAATCTATAATTATTAGTGGGATACATTTACAGAGGTAAATCTACTTCTAGGCAGGCCGTCCCTTTTTGCTCCCTTTCCAGCCCCCCTACCTCTGATCAACCTCCTCTTAGCCACCCATCCCCCATGGACTTTCTATTCAGTTATATAAAGAGTGATTTTTATTGAGGCCAGAACCATGGCATTATCATTTAATTGGGAAATTGAGTCTACTTGGTTTTAATTATTTTAGCCATAACTAAATTTTCTTCTATTAGCTATATAAAATAAGCCCTGTGCTAAGCATCTTAAACACATTATCTTGCTCAGTCTTCACAATAACTCATGATTGTAGTTGGCATAATTCCTATTTTACAGATTAGGGTATCAAAGCTAAAGATGGTTGTTACCTGTCTTGGGTCACTGTTGTGTAGCAGATGGAGTCTGCAAAATCACATGGGCAAGGAACAGGGTTTATTAGGGAATCTTTCAAGCTAATGTCAGCAAGAGAGGTACACATTCCCAGAGCCTTTCATCATCCCACCAGCGGAGTGGATAAAAGGCCAGACCTCTGCTGGATATGTAGTGGGTGTATGTTTCATTGGAGGAACATTGCCTCCAACTGCTCTCTCTTTTTAAGGGGCCAGGAAATGAGCAACCAGTCAAGATAGCACAAATTGATTTTTTTTGGATGACATTATACATTTAGTTGTCAGCTATTTATTGTAGTTATATGAGAAATCCAGCTGCTGACAATCTGGGGGCCTTGGAACCCATAGAGAAGATACAGTCCTTCTGCTTTAGGGAGAATATTGTAATCCTATCCCTTGGGGAAAGTCTATCTTTTTTATTGTTCAGGTAACTGAGAGAGTGTTCAGGATCACTTTTTGAAAATTGCTTCACAAGGCACAGTCATACAGGTGTGAGTGTATTAGTGAGGTTGGACTAAGTGAAGAATTTAGACTCAGTTCTCTATGACTCCAAAGCTGATAGCCTATAGGACCTGTCAACCTTCTTTTTTTTTAAGCTTATTTATTTTGAGAGAGAGAGAGAGAGGGAGGAAGTGTCAGAGAGAGAAGAGAGTGTCCCAAACAGGCTCTACACCATCAGCACAGAACCTGACACAGGGCCCGAACCCATGAACCATGAGATCATGAACAGAGCCAAAATCAAGAGTTGGACGCTTAACCGACTGAGCCACCCAGGGCCCCCTATAGGACCTGTCAAGCTTCTATTTTCTTCCTTTCTATCCACAACTTCCAAAACCCACTTTTATTGACATCCAGCTCTATTCCACCACAAGACAACCACATTCCTGTCCTTAAGTTTTTTCCTTAAACCACAGGGAATATTTATTTTAAGTGAAAACATGCTTCTAAATCTGAAAGACTCCTTTTACCTTTCCTTAATTATACCTAGGGTTCTATTGATCACTGAATAGGTAATGAATATGCCTTTCTTGAAAACTTTCTTCCATTAAGAATACTGCTCTCTCAGCTTTATTACTAAGACAAGAAAGAGGGATCTATGTTTTTGTTTCCACTGTGATCCTTTCCCCCTACCATCACTCAACAATTACTCTTCTTTGAAGGTCCATGCCCTCCTTATATACGACTCTCACCCAGGTTTTGTTGGCATCATTTATTCCCATTTAGAATACTTATTTTTCTGGGGCGCCTGGGTGGCTCAGTCAGTTAAGCAACTGACTTCGGCTCAGGTCATGATCTTGTGAATTGAGTTCAAGCCTTGCATTGGGCTCTGTACTGACAGCTCAGGGCCTGGAGCCTGCTTCAGATTCTGTGTCTCCCTCTCTCTCTCTGCCCCTCCCCCACCCAAGCTCTGTCTCTCTCTGTCTCTCAGAAATAAATAAACGTTTAAAAAAAAAGAATTTAGAGTACTTTTCTCAAAAACTTCAATGATAAACACATGATCTCTCTCATTATCCTCAGTGGTTCTGAAATTAATATAAGCATCATAATGACTCAATTTTGAAAAATTCTAATAAACTTTGTTTCCACCTCTGTTTAGCCACATGCTGCCAGGCTATATTTAGAACTTCTTGGTCATCTGGTGTATTGGTCTCCTATTAGATTTAAGGAAGATGAAAATGTTCTTCATAATGTGTAAATCTGTAGAGAGATCTATACTTTAAGGAATTGGCTCATGCAGTTATAGGGGCTTGTGAATCTAAAATCTACAGAGTGGGCCAGTGAAAAGGTCCAGCAAGCTAGAAAGGGCTAATATTGTGGTCTGGCGTCCAAAGCCAGTCTGGAGGCAGAATTTCTTTATTCTCTGGGGAATCTCAGTGTTTCCTTTAAAGCCTTCAAGTGATTGGATGAGATGTATTCACATCATGAAACATAATCTGCTTAATTCAAAGCCTACTGATTTAAATGTTAATCACAACTAAAAAAATATCTCACAGGAACGTCTAGATCAGTGTTTGACCAAACAACGGGACCCCATAGGCTAGCCAAATTGACACATGAAATTAAACGTCACATATGTTATGGCTCTACCATTAAGATCATGAATGATACTCTCTTGATCTAAATTTCCTTCTTCAGGAACCACTCTTCAACTTTTTAATCTCATTGTTCTATATATATATTTGGACAGCTGCTCTAAATATGGCTATCAAACTTTGATCCTTTTCTATTACCCATTCTTCCTTCACAATCTCATTTATTTCCAAAGTATGATTTGTCAAGTTTTGATTGATCTTTAGCCTTGTTATTTCATTCTATTCATTGGAAGCCCCCTTAATTTCCTGGAAAAAAATGAAAGTATATTCAAGATTTACCTTTACATGACCTTTTCTGAGTTCCCATTTCCCCTAGGTTTAATTAACAATTCCTGTTCTGTGTTCAGTGGTACTCTGAATATATCTATCAGAGATCCTGCCACAAGGACTTTAAGTCTCCTCCTATTGGACTTAGGAAAGTGAAAGGGCAAGCCAGAGTATGGGTTACTTTGTGATATATATGGCAAGTAAAGTGCCCATATATAGTCTGGAATACCTATTAAGAACAGAATTTGACAGATCATTGATAAAAAGGTAGACAAACCAATAGAAAAAAAAATGCGTAATTTGAATATATACTTCACAAACAAACAAAAAGTTAAAATGATTTTAAATCCCATTAGTAATCCAGGAAATGCAAATTAAAACCACAATAAGATAGCAATATCTATCTATAAGAATATATCTATATCTGTCTATAAATAAAGCTGAGACTATGAAGTAGTGGCAAGGATCTGACTCTATAAGGATTCTTATATATTGCTGGTAGGATTGCAGTTTGTTCAACCACTTTGTCAACCAGACAGGCATTACCTATTATGTCTGAAGATACGCATACCAGCTGATCTACCAATTCTACTCTTAGTTACATACTTAATGGAATACACATCTCTTCATATCAGGATATGTTTAAAAGAATAATGTTTACAGTAGTGATGTACATAAAACCAAACTAGAAATAACCCATATGTTCATCAATACTAGAATAGATACACAGATTATAGTATGTCTATATAATGGAATACTATTAAGCAGTGGAAAGAGATGAAGTACATCTAACCATAACAGTGAAAATCAAAATAATCAAATCAAAATAGCCAAACAGATAAACTGAGTCCATTGGATAAAGTTCAAATAGGAAAAAAAAATGTTTGATTTTATTTACATGAAGTTTACAAAACAGAAAAAATTAAACTAAAAGGCTGTGGATGCACATTTAGATAGAAATGATAAAATGTAAATAAAGGAAAATATTATCTTAAAAGTAAGAGTGCTTCTCTTTGGACAAGAGGAGAGAATTGCAACTGGAAAGAGCATAGGAGGGTCCATGAGGGTCCAAGAGGGTCCATGGGGTACACAGTGGTCATCTGAAAATGCCAACAGTGTTCTGTTCTATTTCCCAACCCTTGTGGTGGCTACACAGATGATTATTTGTAATAATTCATTAATGTGTATGATTAGGTTTTGTTCAGATTTCATTATGTGTATTATATTTCATAGAAAATACATATCATTTATATTTATGTATATCTATTATATTATCTATAACCTATAGATAATATATATCAATAACATATCTATTATATTTATCTATATATTGCATATAGATAAAAACAAGTAGAGGTGAGCTACTAGAATTATAGGGGTGTAGGTACCCTGATGAGGACGAGACAAACTAATGATTTCAGGATGGTTTGTCACAGACCTTTGAGCTGAAGGAATTGGTAACAGATTCACTGGGATGTTGGTACATTGTTTTCCACTGAGATCTCATGTAGAAAGGCAATTGAGGGTGACACAAAAGTGCCAAGGTTTTTGACTTCAACAACCTGTGACTAACACAGTAAGGCTCACAGAATACACAGAGCCCAAGGTGCATGGGCTCCCGATTCTCAAACTAGTAGAAAATCCAGGCTTTTCCCAGACTTTCCCTAGCCAGATAATTCTTAGAATCCACAGTATTGGTCACATTTTACCATGAATCTGTCCCTCTTGTCACAGATCTGCTTCCATGTGCTAGAAGTGCTGCTTCTCATGGTGTCCCCGTGCAGTTAGTCTGATATGCCTACAGACATGGGGGACAACTAAGCCATCTTCTAATAACTTCAGTGCATTGCTTGTGGACACCTCCGCCCCATGTCCAGAGTTCTGCCACTCTGCCTAAAACTTTATCTATCAAAATGTGAAATAGAGTATTCTCTTTCATAGGGTCATGTTAGAAAGAAACAAGTCATCGCAAAAGTTACTGGGAACCAAGTGTGATAATACACAAAATGGGCCATTTCCTCCCTCCCCGTTACATTTCCTTCATTCACAAATATTTACATCCAGGCACTGCACTAGGGAATGTAGAATACAGTAGTGAAAACATTCACTGCCTTCCTTATTTCATGGAGGTCACAATTTCCTGTCTTTTGACCTTATTTTTGGTTATCTAAAAATCTCAGAAATATTTTAATAATTATCATTCAGAAAAGAGAATGAAGTCCCAGTGTATTTTCTCCCAGCGGGCCTTTAGTCAACTACTAACTCATCATTCATAAATAAAAAGAGCAATGGTAGAAAAGGAGCTGCCCATCATCTGAAGACCATGTTCTTCCAACAAGCAAGTAACCTCTAGACCCTTGCCTGGGCAAAAATATCTATCTTGTCTGTGTAACTTATGTCCAATGTAATATACTTAAATTCTGGTTTAATATTAAGAAAGGAACATTGACTTTTATTTAATTAATACAACAAATGGTTGACATTCAGTAAGACGTGTATACGAACAGTTAAGTGGAGACACGGGGGCGGTGGGAAGGAAGACCCAATATAAAGGAAAAAGAGACACCCAGGAGGAAAGAAGAGAAGAGAAAGACTTAGTAATTCTGAAAAGTCTTCACACTTCACACTGAGTGCTGAAGAATGTGATTAGCTTATTGCTGCCCTTTGAAAGTCTAATTAATTGTTTAACAAGAATTTCAGCTCTTTAGTGCTGTCCTCTTAAAATATCAAAGGCTTCACTGGGAAGGAGTTTGCCATTGCACTAAACAGGGAGGGATAGGAGATAAATAAGGCCTTAGCACAGACAGGACAAACGTTAACTTAAGGCTGGTTGAATTTAAATTAAGGCCTTGGTGGGAGATGTGCAAGCCTATAATAGGCCAGTTGTGTTAGAGTGGAGGGTGGGAGAAAACCGTGGACTCAGGGAATAAGGACACTGTGTCTCTCACGGGGTGGGGGGGTGGGGGGGTGGGGGGCGGGGGATGGGGGCCAGGGAGCACTCACTTCTGTAAAGGGCTAGGTATTAAATCATTTGGTTCTTCAGGCTAGACAGTTTCCAGTGTGACTACTTAACATTTGCCCTGTAGCCCCAAAGCAGCCAGAGAGAAAATGTAAAGGGATGGGTGAGGCTTGCAACAAAGTTGTAACAAAGCTTCATGTGCTAAAACCTGCAGGAGCAGGAGTGCAGATCACACTTGGCTGACCCCCCACCCTTAGTGAATAAGAATACAGGCTTTCAGATAGACTGACTTGAGTTCAGATTAAATCTGCCATCTATGAGATCTGTAACCTTTGTCAAGTTACTTACCCTCTCTAAGCAGACGTTTTCTCAAACTGGAGCAATTAACACCTATTTTACAGTATTATGAGAATTCAATCATTGATAAAAATTGCTTAACACAGTGCCTGATGCATATTATGTTTTCAATAAAGGGAAGCTATTGTTATTAGTCATTCACTCATTCATTTTTTCATTCAGTCATTCAGTTAGTCCTTTGACAGGTATTTAGTGAATACCTATTATGAATCAGGCATATGGTAAGGTTGAGATACAGCAACAGATAATGTCTATCCAGAATCTGAGAAATCACATAGGATAGGAGGGAAAATGAACATTTCAGGTATTTATAGGGTAAGGGGGACTAGTGCTAAGAAAGATAGTATAATTCAAAAGTGTTTTGGGAATTAGTAAGGGTGTGTCCAGCTTAGTCTTGAAGCTTCCTGGCTTTGAATGGTGCTCTTTATAATTGGAGCTGTTGCTAATTTATTCCTAGATATTGGGTTTGGGATAGCTCATAAAATCAAAGTAAAACACATTCATAAAGCAGGGGTAAAATTATCTATGAGAATTTACTAAAAATAATGAATATTGTAAATAATGGAGAAAGGAAAAAAATAATCTCCAGAGTTAAAAAACATAATAATTGTGTCTTTGTGAAATATCTGCCTGGATACATAATCATTTATGATTAGAAGTATGAATTTGGGGAAGGGGTGATCATTCAAGCTAACTTACTATTTGAGAGGGATATTCCTATATCCCTCTCTAAAAATATGTATCTAACAATGGAAAGAAAATACAAGTCAGTGTGATGCCTGGAAATCTATATCCTTTGGAATGAGGCAAGATCCCTACTCTGTCATAGGTGATTTCCATTTGGAGGAAACTTCTCAGACCCCCACATCTTTGAGAGTCAGTCTAGTTTTTCTTTTCCTTGATAAGGAGTAGGTGTTGGGATAAAATGTATGCACTGTACGTTCTGGCTACTTTGCAGTCTTAACGTTCATGTGTCATTGTCAGGTAATAGCACCTCCAGTTCTGGGGTCATTGGAAGAGCACCTTTGTAGATTCAGCCCTTGCAATGGGCAGGATGGCTGGAAGTGGTGGGCACCTCTCAAGGGGCTGTGGACATAGAGGACAGACTACTCTCTGAAGAGGGCCAGAGCTGGTAATGGTGCCAAGGCTGCTGCCACAGAGCGGTGGAGAGCAACTTCTGTTAAATAATGAGATACCTGGTGGGGAGTCCTAAAATAGTAAGGGGAAGGGGACTTGTTGGGGTTCACTGTTTTGCAGAAGAATCAGCTGAAGATAAGGCATAAAAAATCAGGATTAAAGAGTCAGTGAATTGGTTGCCTAACCATTTACTTTTTCTATGTGCTCACTAGTCCTTCAAATATTTCTAAGTACTTATTCATTCTAAATTCTAAATTCTAAAAAAAAGAATATATATATACATATACATATATATATTCTTCTTATTCTATATATATATATATATATATATATATATATATATTCTTATCTTAAGCAACCATACAGGGAAAAGATAGTAGTGTAATTCAGACAAATGCGTGTTTGTGTGTGTGTGTCTGTAGGAATTACTAAAAGCGAATTGATAGCATAAAAAGGAACACACATTTCCGGGGTCAAATGACTGGCCTCTTCTGACAAGCACCGAGGGCGTTGCTCATTACCATGAATGACACCTGAATTTCACCCAAAAGTTGGAGGTAACGAATGTATCTGGGTGAACAGCACAAGCTGGGCTCTCTTTGCATCCTCCTAAGCAAAGCACGCTACTACTGATGTGAGTCCGCAGTACAGCAGGGCAGACAGACAGTGATAAAATGGGTATATTAGTGATAAACAGGTTATTTACCAGAGTTATAAATCTGAAATGCTCCTTCCTTAACATTTGCAATGTTAAATGGATTGTAATGCATGGCACAGAGGGGAAAGACCTCACTATCAGAAAGAAATTATTGGAAAAATTCACATACGGATATTTAATGTGTGTGCATA
This sequence comes from Suricata suricatta, assembly GCF_006229205.1. Taxonomy (NCBI): domain Eukaryota; kingdom Metazoa; phylum Chordata; class Mammalia; order Carnivora; family Herpestidae; genus Suricata; species Suricata suricatta. The sequence goes on from NC_043701.1 coordinate 24,637,014, forward strand.
TACTGCATTTCCTCATTCTATTAGGATCTCCTGCAGAACAAATTTGATTTAATGGTCATTTTTCTGCATATGAAGGGCATTAAAGATACCAAATAACTAAAAGGCAAGTTCTACTTTTTTGGGAACTATAATATGTGGCAAGAAGTACTTCCTGACCCAAGAAATAGGGTTTATGTATGTTGTCAATGCTGTTGTTGAAAGATGAGCAGACGGTCAGGCAGGAGTGAGGGAAGCTTGTAAACAAAACAGACAATCTTCAACCGACAACTTCATTGTCAACGTGCGATAGATAACCACCCATAGGAAACGTGCCAATTTATAGCAGGAGACAGGCCACTCATACCTGAAGGAACTTTAGTCTCAGTTCCAGGGTACATCTCACTAGCTCTGCAACCTCGGTGAGACTCCTCGCATTAAGTCACACCTTTTATGAGACCTTTTTTAAAAAAAATTTTAAATGTTTATTATGGATACAGAATGAAACAGAGCTGAGTGGGGGAGGGGCAGAGAGAGAAGGAGACACAGAATCTGAAGTAGGTAGGAGGCTCTGAGCTAGCTGTCAGCACAGAGCCCGGCGTGGGGCTCGAACCCACAAACTGTGAGATCATGACCTGAGCCGAAGTCAGAGGCCTAACCGACAGAGCCACCCAGGCACCCCAAATGAGACCTTTTTAAGGAAGTAGGCTCTGGAGGTACAGAGTGGGTTTCATCACCCCATTTTTTATTTTTTCAGCATCTTCTGCTTCTCATTTATAGCAAGTTCAATGACAATTAAATTACGTGTGTAATTATTTATTAATGATACAGTCAAGTAGTGTGGATCTCATTCACTACTGTATTTCTAGCTTCTACCTCAGTGCCTGGCATATGGTTGATGCTCCAATTATATTTATTGAGTAAATGAAACTGTTCCACTCTCTAGGCACGGGTGTTTCATCAGGAAGATGAGAACATTACACTAAAAGATCTCTATAGAGCCCTTCCTACTCTAAAACTCTGTGATTAATTTTATTTTAATGTATCCTCATTTAAAAATTCTATATCAGAGGAAATTCTAGGTTTTAATTATAAATTGTCCATGCATCCAAAAATAATAGTAGGTAGAATATCAGTTTGGGAAAGATTTTCTGTGATACTTTTAGAGTTGTAAAAATTAAGTTTTGAACTAATTAAAAAATGGACTAGCAGAGTGTTCTCCATTGGACTATAAGCCCCTCAAGGGGAGGAGCCATGCATTACTCATCTTTTTAATTCTAGTACCTAGCCTAGACTCTGGCACACCATTTTTACTGAATTAACAAGGGAGGCTGAGTGAACAGAATTGTAGGAAAATAGGAAAAAACAATGTAATGGAGAACTTTGTAGACAGAAGCCTCAGGATTTTGAAAGAAAAGTTGGATTTTATTATTTTTTTAATGTTTATTTATTTGAGAGAGAGAGAACAGTGGCGGAGGAGCAGAGAAAGCAGGAGCCAAAGGATCTGAAGTGGGCTCAGAGCTGACAGTAGCAATCCTAAGGGCTCGAACTGAAGTCGGACGCTGAACTGACTGAGCCACCCAGGTGTCCCCAGTCTTTCCATTTTAAAGGTCTGTTTATTTTTGATAGAGAGAGACAGACAGACAGACAGAATATGAGCAGGGAAGAGGCAGAGAGAGAGGGAGAGACAGAATCTAAAGCAGGCTCCAGGCTGTGAGCTAGCTGTCAGCACAGAGCCTTATGTGGGGCTCAAACCCACAAAGTACGAGATCATGACCTGAGCCTAAGTAAGACACACAACCCACTGAGCCACCCAGGATCCCCAGAAAAACAGGATTTTAGAGACGTGCTCATCTGGGAATCTTTAATAAGAATGGTTTACAGAGTTTTAAAGACATCTCTGAATTTTAAAAGCTTTCAAACTGTTAGTTAACAATATTTGTATCATCTAAATTCACAACAGTGGAGGAAACCTAGTGTTGGATTGGAGGCCTCTCCACCCTCACCATGATTCAGTTTAGAAAAACTCCCTCTATTCCTGAAATCGAGACACTGTGCAACCAGAGCTGTGAGGGGGGTGGGGGGGGGGCGGGGTATCAGTCAGAAAGAAGGGGCAGCAGCAAGCACTGGGAAGACACTTGATGTTTTCCAGGTAGTGGAGTGCCTCTTAGTGGAAGATCATTTACAAAATAGAAATTGTTGTTTTGTTTTTTGTTTGTTTATATAGAATACTTCTGAGTAGGACTCTTAGTTTATCAGAAAGAGGGGAACTACCTGTTTAAAAGTGCTTCATGCAGCTCAGATAAAGACACTTCCCTTTTGTTACATTGTTATTTTTCCTTGGCTTGCCTGGAGAATCTTTCAGAAGATTCTCAACTTCACACAAGTAACAGTGGCAATTTAGGGTGGAAAAGTTTCAATTCAGCTGTTCAACAGTTGCGAAGATAATTCAAAATCAGATTCCTCCAGCATATTATTTGATTTTTTTTCTTGAATTCAGGACACTAATCTGTATCTACTTATCAACTATTAACCTGGAACATATATATCTTGAATATTAAAAAAAAACAAATATAGGAGTGCCTGGATGGCTCAGTTGGCTAAGTATCTGACCCTTGATTTTGGCTCAGGTCATGATTTGGGTGGTTGTGAGATCAAGTTCTAAGTCGGTCCCATGCTGGAAGTGTGCTTGGGACTCTCCCTCTCTCCCTCTCTCTCTCTCTCTACTCCTTCACGGCTCACTCACATGCTCTCTCTCTTTCTCTCTCTGAAGATAAACGTTTAAAAATATATGTAAAGAGAATAATTCAACATCTTTTTTTTTAAATTTTTTATGCTTTTTATTTTATTTTTGAGAGACAGAGAGAGACAGTGCGAGCAGGGGAGGGTCAGAGAGAGAGGGAGATACAGAATCTGAAACAGGCTCTAGGCTCTGAGCTAGCTGTCAGCACAGAGCCCAACACGGGGCTCAAACCCACGAACCGTGAGATCATGACCTAAGCGGAAACCGGATGCTTAACCGACTGAGCCACCCAGGCGCCCGCAGCATCTTTTTTTTTTTTTTAAAGAGCTATATAAATCCAATCCCCCAAAGCAGTTTTCAGAAAAGAAATGAACAAATCACAAAGTTAAATTCCAAATTAACCAGTTTAATTTGAATCATCCCTAAACGTCTATGACTTATCCTTCCAGCGCTTTCCACTTCCCACATTTCTGTCATGGCACATTTAGAAGATGATGACATTAAAAATTTTTTTAATAAATAAATAAATAAAAGGCTGTTTGAGCCTGAGGTGATTGGCCTGGAAGTCCCTTTCCTGTTCTGATACCACCACCCTGAAGATGGAAGGCATGACCCACAGTAATCTTTTTCCTTATATCTCCTCAGTCTACTTAGATCTCTTCCTAGAAATGTGACCAGAACTCCGATTTTTTTTCCCAATTATTTTTCATGACCCAGGTTTTGTGCTCAGGTATGTAGAAATCTAATGACAATTGTGAGATGACTTTCACCGATGTAATTTATCTAAATGGTCAGCAGCTATTCTTGTTGCCATGGTAACCTGCTCAAACAAATGATGTTACCTCTTGTCTAGGGACCACATGACCCTCTTGGGCTGGCCAATTGTACCTTTCTACTTTATTATACTTATTACATTAAATTATAGTTATTTTGTATTTTATATTGTGAGTTCTTGGGGACCAGGAGCTACATCTAATTATTTTCCCATTATCTAACACAGTGCATAGCACCTGGTAGGTTTCCTAGAAATCTAAGTTTGATCCAGTTCATAGTCTGACTGAACGTAGCTAATGTGAAGCTGGCAGCACTGATATGCTTGAAGCGAGCTTTTCTGTAGATACAGATTTGAGGGAGTGAACACCCACTGCCCAAAGATAATATACCCTCTTATTTAAGAGGGAAAGAATCCCATATAGATCACAGAAGATGTTATCACCTGCATTTAAGGATTATGCCTAGGGAAAAACACACTGCCTTTTATATCCCTCAGTTGTTATGACACAGACAACTATAAATCTACCTAGTTGCTATTTGGGGATTATCAAATCTCTGGTAAGCAGTACAGTAGAGCTGGAATATGGATTTTGTTGAGTCTGAAGCATGAGTAGGGGAAGGAGATAGATGGGAAGAGGCAGGCAGGTTGAAAGATGGAATGAGAATCAGAAGAGATTGAATTATATTGTTTGAGTTAGGTAGAAATGATGTTCAACCTGAGTGCAGTTTATATTACATTGAATCAGTTAACAGAATTGAGGACAAAGGTCTATATTGATACATTTAAGTCCTCTATTCACTGTGCAGTATCAGTGAAGAACACTAATAGAATGCCAACTAAGATTAGAAGAAATATTAATAATACAGAAGCATCTAGTAAAGCCAAAGACACTCTGAGTTGGAAAGTATCGTAGAGGTCATTTAGTCTACTTTCCCCACTAATGTCTCTTTAAACTTTTATGTTCAAGACATACTTCTGAATGTTAGAATCCAGAATGTCACATTCAGAGGAATTAAAGCACTCAAAATGATAACTGATAAGTTAGCAGTTATTAATACTCAGCATCTACCATGACAAATTTGACAAGCATAGAAGCTTGCCCTTTAAAAGGCAAAGAAAAGCCACCCACACTGTATCTAGCAGCTCATTCAAGCCCTGCATACCTTTTTATGAAGACAGTAGGAGAAGGAGAGTCCTGGGTCCTCTCCTGATCCTTTCTTTGTAAGTTTCCCCTTTTCCCAGTGAAGCCTACTTGGAGGCGTCCACCTTGCAAAACACCCCTGCATGTACTATACGTCCATTATCTCCCATTTGAGGTCTTTTCCTTAAGTTGTCCAAGGATGTTGGGGGTGCACCCAGTCTACAAATGGCATGAATTCTGTTTTCAGCAGCAGATGAAGAGAGAGGCAGAAGTCCGACTGTCTATTCTAATTGCTCCTCATGGCCACATGTTGCTCCTGAGCTCTGACCTCTGCCATGGTGATGTCTTTGGATACTGCAACACCACAGTGGCACATAGCACTATTCACATTTTAGCTGTTATTATTATTGTTATTATTATTTTAATGATATTACATTCTATAATGTATACTATTACATATTGCATTAATATAATAACTATTATATCAATAGTTATGATCATCACTGTTGTTATTATTATCACTATTAGTTCACAGTTCTTTAACCCAAGACTTTGAATAGATTTTGAATGTTTTGAAAATATTTTGATATTTTTATTATTGGTGTTTTATTTAAAAGGCAATATGGAGCACCTGGATGGCTCAGTTGGTTAAGTGTTCGACTTCAGCTCAGGTCATGATCTCGGGGTTCATGGGTTCAAGCCCAGCATCAGATTCTGTGCTGACAGCTCAGATCCTGGAGCCTGCTTCAGATTCTGTTTTTCTTTCTCTCTCTGCTCCTCCCTTCTTTGCACTCTCTGTCTCAAAAATAAATAAGCATTAAAAATTTTAAAAAAATAAATAAAAGACAATATGGAGCTACATGGAGAGATAATGTAATATTCCCAGTGGGACAAAGGGCAGAATACCATAATCAAATACATTAATGTTTCTTCAAATAAATACATAAATATTCATGTGAAGTTGAAATAGATAAAGACTATAACTAACGTTCTCTTTTTATTTCAGGTCAGGATTTGGTAACAATCGAATTAAACTTTTTTTGGTTTTCTAACTTTTAGATTTCAGAATGTAGATAAGGGGTTGCAAATCTGTGCTGCTATTGTTACTGTATTCGTTATTCTTTTTTAAAAAATGACTGTTACAGGGGCGCCTGGGTGGCTCAGTCGGTTAAGCATCTGCCTTCAGCTCAGGTCATGATCTCAAGGGTTCATAAGTTCTTGTCACACATTGAGTGCTGTGCTGACAGCTCAGAGCCTGGAGCCTGCTTTGATTTCTGTCTCCCTTTCTTTCTGTCCCTCCCCTGCTTGCTCTCTTTCTCTCTCTCTCATTCTCTCTCTCTCAAAGATAAATTAACACTAAGAAGTTAATTAAACTTTTTAATAAAAAGCGACTGTTACAGTTTGCTCTCCTGCTTGTTCTCTGCATGATTCCCAGTTTGTCACTGTGTTGCTTGCTTAAGCTTGAGGTCTCCAAAGTGAAACATGTTATTTCGGGTGTGACATGCTGGGCTCAAAGTAGAATTGCTATGTCACCCTCTTGATTTTGATATTAATGTTTTTGTGGCCGACTCACCACGATATGATTTTTAGCCAACAAAACCTTTATTTCTTTTTCACACGTGCTACTATATAATCCTGTGTCCTCTCTTGATTTTGTGCAACTTGCTTTTGGAAAATAAATTTCTCCCTGTGAAATTGTTTCTCCTCGTGAAATTTAATATTAAGTCTTGGCTCATTTTCCCAGTCTGATGAGACAATTTTGGATTCTGACTCTGCCATCTCAGTCTCTGCTATTGCCATGCATCAGATGTAACTTTGATCAGCATGTCTTAATCCAATTTGATGAGAAAAATATTGAAAAGGACAGTGCCAAGGGCAGAGTTAATGCTGCTCATTAGTGAACATTAGTCAACACTATTTGGAATAGTCATTTGACCAATTAAAATTCAACAAACTGTATGACAATTCATATTTCTATCCTCTTCTCTAAGAATATCAAGAAGAACTTTGTTCGAGGTCCTGTTAAAATCCACATTTGATCCGTCTACAGAAATCTCATGATATACACTACTATCGCCTGAATAAAGAAGAAATTAAGGTGGAATTCTCCTAACTTAGTCTTTACAAATTCATGTTCCCTCTCATTGGCTGCTTTCTCTCTCTCAAAGTCATCACAAAAACCTGTACAATAATCTGTCCCTCAGATTATCAAGTCTAGTCTCTTCTTTAGTCTAGATATAATAACATATCCCTTCTTTCCACTTTTAAAATTTAGAACACCTGCTCATCTCAACTTCCCAGCACCACTTTTGTTCTCCACAGAGTCTCAAAGGTTATTGAAAACAATTAAATGTGAAATACCCTTGGCACTCTGATATATGTGCAAGAGGATCATATAATTTATCATCCCAACAAAGATATTTTTAAAAGAGAAAGGAGGTCTATTAATAAGTATGCCAGAAAGGCAGGCATACATGGGACCATATCAGGCAAACCAGGATGTTTGGTCGCTCATACTGAGAGCCTTTGATGCATTCAGAATTAGAAAGTGCCTTCTATAGTCTCTTTCACCGGCTAGCTTCATGCCAACATTGACCCTAACCATCTTTAAATTTTTTTATGTGTTTTTATTTACTTTTGAGAGACAGAGAGACAGCGTGAGCAGGGGAGGGTCAGAGAGAGAAGGAGACACAGAATCCAAAACAGTCTCCAGGCTCTGAGTTAGCTGTCAGCACAGAGCCTGATGTGGGGCTCAAACCCATGAACCATGAGTTCATGACCTGAGCCGAAGCCAGACGCTTAACCAACTGAGCCACCCAGGCACCCGACCCTAACCGTCTTTAACTGACAGTTGTCTCCCACTCCAGAAGAGAAGGGGAGGTAAAACAGCACTGTACCAGCAAACATTCATTAATCATCCCCTCTATGAGGAGCACAGAACATTTGCTTTTCTGACCCTTCTTAAACTGGATGGTATTTTAAAAGTAAGAAGAAGGTGGAGGAGGAAGAGGAGACAGACGGGAAGAAGAATGTTTTTCCTGCCACATGTTATTTTTCCAAGTCTTAGCTTATTATATGCTTTAGCTTTTCTGACTCTGTATTTTACAAACTTTCCCCTTTTTCCTATTTGTCCTTCTGTTGTGTGCACAAATGCTCATGAAATTGGAGGTCATTGCATATTCCTGTTGATCTCTTTAAATATGTCTTCTTTCTTCTTCCTGCCTTTTTCTTTGTTTTGTGAATTCTTTGCAGAAGAAAAACTGAAATTTCTTCCTGAATAGCCTAATGAACCCCTTGAGCTTCCCTCCATTTCAGAATCTCAGCTGTGATTTCATTCTTCCCTTTATCAGAACTTTTTGAAGTCTCCCCTCCTGACTTCTATACATCTGATTACACTTACCATCCCTGTCACTAGTTCTCCTGAGCCTTAAAATGTCATAGACACATTTTCACATGATTTTTGTCACATTCACACTCCCAATCTACTTGATGGCCAGAATTAATTTGAAAAATAGCAGTTTTCCTCATTGCTTATTCGATCTTCAGCATAATTTACACATTTGTATTAAGAGATTCCTTTTTAGTTTAATTTTCCTTTAAGCCTCCCAGTCCCTGGAGAAAGTAAAAGCACCCAAGAAACCTCTTACAAAATGTAAATCTAGAGTAATTGCCTTAAGGTATTTATTGTGAAATAAAAACCCAGTAGGGTAGGAACACAAACACAGTATTTTAATAGTTAATGACAAGGCTTTCCTGTGATCTATCAAAACATATGCTTTGTAGACAGAATTGTTAAATAGGAGATGAGCCAGAAATCAAGCCACTGTGAAGATATGGCAACTTTCTGTCATTGAAATGTTATCTATTGATTTGAAACGAGTTGTTAAGGAACTCCTTTTTTCCTTCTATTTCTATGAGGGGCTTTAAATCTACTTTGTTGGAAAGAGTGGTATGACAGAAGCACTTGTGGTGTCTCGGTCTTCCCACTCACTTAGCTTCCTACTGGACAGGAATGATGACTGACTGAGTGAGACAGGTAGGAACCCCATGGCCACCAAGCCATTTGCTGCAGGACAGAGGCACTGTGGGGAAGATTTGTTGGCACTTGAGTACCATTCTCAGCTTCTGTAGGGTATGGTCTCTTCCTCCTGTGGTAATTAATGGATGAAGCAGGATCTGCATGGGTGGGCTGCCCATCATCCTGTGATGAATCAGGGTCTCATTGGCCTTGGGGGCAGCGTTTAGGGAATGATCTAGGGAGGCTCAAAGTATTCATCAATGTGGTCCTCACAAAGAGGGTTTTTCTTCCTTCCTTTCTTCATTTTTTCCTTCCTCCCTCCCTCCCCCTTTCTTTCTTTCTTTCTTTCTGTCTTTCTTTCTTTCTTTCTTTCTTTCTTTCTTTCTTTCTTTCTTTCTTTCTTTCTTTCTTTCTATTTGGTGCTGAACACTTATATTCCACTGGAAAGTGATTAGAGTTAAGGTAGGATTTAGACAGAAAAGTTCACCTTGGACATTCTCTGCAAATATTTACAAGGAACACTTGAAGTGCTCTTTAAAAGAATATCATTTTCATATACTTTGATTAATTCCCTCTTGGAACTTTAACCAGGAGTTTTGGCAACCTGATTAGTCAAGGACATTTTCTGGGAAAAAAAAAAAAAAGAAGGATTATTCTGGTGGAATGGTTGCACTGAAAGTAATTAAAACAGTATTCTGCCGTACTGAGTTTAATATTGTAGCAGTATTGCATTACTAGCCAGGCAGATCAATGGACATCAATAAAAAGTCTAGAAATGTGTCTAAACACCTGTAGTCATTTAGTGTATAGTGGTGGCATTTTAAATTAGTGAGACACAATAGGTATTATTCAAAATATAGTGTTTGGGCAAATTTGGAAAAATTTAAATTTAGGTCTGTTTTATTGTATTCTGCAAAATTATATTCATTCATAGTAGGGAGTTAAATGATCTCTAGGGCTTATTTAGTATTTATTATATGCTAGACACTATGCCATGTGCTTTCAGGGATTCCCCCTTTATTACTTTTAGCTGTCCTACCAGGTAAATACTAATATTGATCATACTTTATGATGAAATAAGACACAGACCAGATTAACCCTCAGATCAGTGGAGGCAGAATATAGCACAGGGTTAATGTGCATATTAGGAATGGCTTCCAGCCTCTAAGCCCCAAGCTCATTACACCTTGAGAGAACTAGAAAAAACTACTGGTGAATATGTATGTGTGGTTGTAGCACAGAGAATATTTTTCAAAACTTGGCACCAAAACCATAAGCCATGAGGGAAAGCATTTAACTACATAAAAACTTAAAGCCTCCTATATGTAAGAAAGTACCATAAATGAAATAAGACAAATTAATAGTATTTTAAATAGCTATGGCAGAGGATGGCTTAATATACTTATAACATAGAGAGCTGTTTTAAAAAGCTTAGTATCTCAAGAGAAAAATGGACAGGAGACTTGAAGGCAATACACAAAAGAAACAGCCCAAAACATGCAACATGATAAATCTTACCAGTAACCAGACAAATGCTAGTAAAACCAAGGACATTAGTCTGTAACTTTATTTGGAATAGTGGTAATTTCAAGACCCAAAAATTTAACTTTAGGGGATTTATTAAAAGTAATAGAATTTCCAAAAGCCTGTAAAATAATGTTTTAGGATTACAATCTGAAATCTTATAAATCTTGTATACAAATATGCAAGTCTTGACAAATAAAAAAATAAAGCATTTGGATCCCAATTTATTTATAAGTAAGGCATAGATGTACATATCAATAAAACCTGGTATGTAAGACACCAAACTGTTAACAGTGGTCATGTCTAAATGGAAGGTTTAAGATTGAATACTTCTCTTTTGTTTTATCTTTTCATTTTGTCTGCAATGTACAGCTGCCACATTTATATTCAGAAAATATATATGTATGTGTATATATGTGTGTATATATATATGTGTGTATACACACACATACACACATACAGTTTGTGAAATAAGGGCTTAAATCCAGGGCCACCTCAGTATTATTTCCCTTTTCTGACTCTAGTTTACAGAGTTCAATCACATATATTTTCTGGTTTAACAGAAATGCTAGCCCACCTAGGTTTCTGCTGCCATTTGTATGTAAAAACTTAATTTTGTGTTCCAAAGATTTGGAGGATAAGATAGTTCTTTTTCAAAGAATCCATTATTAGTCTTCTTCTTTGCATAAAATGGGTCCCTCCCTTCCAATATTAGCACATATCCTCCACAGATTCTCTTTTGTAAAGAACCAAAGGATTTTACTACAGTTGATCTAGAAAGCAGCCTTTACCCAGAGTGGATTGGTAACTCAGTGCCACACTATTGACTTTAGCCCATATTTGAACTACTGAAGAGACTGTGGACAGAACTGATAGGCAACAGGTCTGCTTCAAATGTGTCATCCCCAAAGTTCTAGGATTAGGATGCTCTCAGGTCCCTTCTAACAATTAGAGATCCTGCTCTCTGCCCAACCAGTCCTGCTCATTGGTTCTACTCACTAGTTTCTGTCCTTTCTAATTCATTTTACTTCCTCCCTCCTGTTCAAGGTCAGGCCATTCTCTTCAGATTCCCTTTGGTGTCTGGAGACTCATGACTTTATTTTTTCTGGAATCTGGGTTCGCCACATTTAACTTCTGTTGTGAAGTGCTTCTATGACTCGGTGAGCCATGATTCAGCCTCAGAAATTCAGTACACATTATGCCATCAACCCCAATGGGCTGAATCTCATCTGGTCATTCTGTCTGCTTTTCTCTAGTTTTTCTCTAGTTCCATTAAACACTTTCACAGCAGATTGAGATGGTTCTAGACTCCAGGTCATCAGCTTCAGACTATTGCTTCTTCTTAAACAATTAATATAACCATTAACCTCTCTTCATTTAATTGTAGTTGGTTGCTTCCTGCTGGAAAGAGGGCAGATCTATAATAGGGATGAGGAAGGAGCCTTTCCATAAGCCACAGGCCTTCTTTCCTGCCTCCTTTCAATCACCCTGTGTAGCTGTCTCTGCTGGTGGTTCCCCCCATCTCACCCCACCCCAGACTGGATGGTTGGCTAAGTGACTGAACTGAAGTGTTCTGATGCATTCCCAACTTACACATTATGACATGTTGACATGTGTGAAACAGTTCTATTGAATTTATAAATTTTCAAGGCCAGCTTAAGTAAACATTTCCCCCTCTACCCAGTGGTCTTAAGGTCTATGGAGTTCAGGGGTTCTGAAATTCATAGCTGCCGAGGGTGATAGAGCCTGGAACTATTATTTATGCCATCTGATTTTAAATCTTACATTCATAAAACATTTAATTGCCCTAATAATCAATAAATGTTAGAAATTTATACTTAGATTTTTTTGCAAATACAATGTAGTTATTATCTTATTTATAAATGGAAATTGCAACACTATTTGGGAGAGAAAAGTGGAGTTTTACTACTAAGAAAATATTTCAATGTGACTAGTTTGTTTAATGTCAGGTAAGAATTTTAACTCATTTTTATTTTCCAAAAGGTTATTTCTGTGTGTACAGACATAGCTTGACTAAATCTCCATGATTCCATAGTAACTACTCGATGCCTTATCTTCCTTACCTTAAAAAAAATGGAGATAACACCTCAGGGATCTGTCTTGAAGAAAAAATAAGTGAAAGCATTGTAGCACTTGGTAAAATATAAATTGCTGTGTGAATATTACTAAATCATAGCCATCATAACGTGCATAAGCACTTTTCATTTGGGTTCCTGGGTAATGCATTAATCTATTAATGCCAAAGGTTAGACCCTGCAACCGATGTCAGATGTAGATGAATTTGTTTCCCTAAGTACTCATGGCCTTCAAAGGCAATGCTTACTGATGAGAACCAGCACATTTTAATTTTTTTAATAGTAAACACAACTTGTCCATGAAAGCAAAGCACCTCCAACACCAAAGATGTCCTTCCTCGGTTCTACCTGTTAACTGTCAGTTCCTTCTCGTGGCTGCTATTCTGACTGGTGGGTCTTGCTTCCAAGACGGTGACATGAAGAGAGGATCACAGTTCTTAGATCTCTCCCTAATTGGCATGCCATTCGATGCCCCCAGGAGATTAAGGCTGGCCTATGATGATGCCCCTCTTTCACATTACTCACTGTTTTGACTGCCAGCAGAGACTAAGGTATGGGGGCACAGTTCCTAGGCAACCCAGTCTGATTCTTGCTGTTGTCATTAGCTTTATGTCACTCTCCAAATCCCCCAAATGTGGGCATTTAGTACCCCTTCATATTATTTTATGGTTATTATTTCTAGTTTGAATTTGGAACCCCCACCTCCCTCCTAAAAAAGAAAGCCAATACTAAAAATTCATTGGGCAGTTCCCTGATTTTGATAACTAGTGGACCATTGAAGATAGGTTTTATTATTTGTGTCACACTGCCAACCATGAAGAAATGGCTGAACACAATATTTATGTTCTGTAATAGGAAAGGGTACCAAGGTTAGCCCATTTTCTGTGCATTTCTGTAAATACAGTTACTCTGTTAGGTGCTTTTAATGCTGTATTTCTCCCATATGCCATGCTTTGGAAATATACCATTTGGGATTCAGTTAAATCACATGTGATAATTCTTGATGTTATCATTCTTGTTTTATTTTACTTTTTTTTTAATGTTTGAGAGAGAGAGAGAGAGAGAGAGAGAGAGAGAGAGCGAGCGAGCGAGCGCACCCAGCATGAGCAGGGGAGGGGCAGAAAGAGAGGGAGACACAGAATTTGAAGCAGGCTTCAGGCTCTGAGCTGTCAGTACAGAGCCCAACGCAGGCTCAGACTCATGAATCATGAGATCATGACCTGAACCGAAGTTGGATGCTTAACCAACTGAGCCACCCAGGTGTCCCCTTCATGTGGTCATTCATGATGTGATCATTCTTATTATGACTGAGCAAAAGAAAGTGGCTTCTTTAGATTTGGACCAATTACTTGGTTTCTAATACTTGTTCATCCCAGATATCATTTGATAAATTAAAACAACACAACTGATTCAAATGCTTAGTATATGTTCACAATAATATATTCCAGAAATGTTCATTTATTGATAGAATTGGTCAGGGATAAGCCTCGTTCAGGATGAGTAACCAGTAACTAGACCCAGAAGGATGAGGTTTTATATTTCACATTTTATTTCATGCAAATATGGGATGCAATTGCAATCCATTCTCATAGGATAGATGGGTAGTGGATTTAGTGGTACAGAACTCAACCAGATGTTCTGATAAACTGAGATCCAAATATAATGTTGAATGAATGAGTGAGTGAATTTGAAGAGCTGAGGATATTCTGATGGTTTTTATGATGATATGAAAGAAGTACATTTAGCAGAATCAATATTCTGCTTGAAAAAGAAAATCTTCATTGCATTCTCCGTTTTTTTTAATGTTTATTTATTTGTTTATTTTTGAGAGAGAATCTGAGCATGAGCAGGGACAGGGCAAAGAGAGAGAGGGAGATAGAATCCAAAGCAGGCTCTGCACTGTTAGCACAAGCCTGACGCCAGCTTGAACTCATAAACTGTGAGATCATGGCCTGAGCTGGAGTCAGGCCCTTAACCAACTGAGCCACCCACGTGCCCCACTGCATCCCCCATGTGACACATCTCCCCTACATCTCTTTTCCTGCCCACTTTTCCTCAGCTCCATCTCTCTGGTCACTCCCTGCACTCACCAAAGCCAGTTCCTCTGATCGATGATGATTAGCATCAATTCTCTGTGGCTCTTCCTGGATTTTTTTTCCAACTGAATAGTAATTTTTTTCTTTAGCATTTCCTACTGCTTTAATTTTCACTCCTATTTTAAATTCTTCATTAACTTTAATTAAGCTTTCCCAAGGCTTAAATACCAGTAAAACTTTTAAAAACTTAATCATTTGATTTGCCTGCTCAGCTTGCCTGGGCTTGCCTAGTTTTAAGACTGTTAAACCTAAAATTGTACCTGGGAGATGGTGTGATCACAGAGGGGAAAGGAAATGATGGCATTGTTAGTGAAAGTTTAATGATGAGTTTCACTGGAAAAATCTCACACTTCAGTGTTCTTTGTGTTTCATGCTGATAAGCAGCTAATAATTTTAAATGCCTTCATTTTAGAATTAATTTATTTAAAACACTTATAATTTTCAAGTCCACATAAATACTGGGTACAAGTTTACCCAGTCTAGAAGGAAATGAACCTTACATTGTCCTTTGCAAATTTTGTTGCTTACCTTAGCAAAACTCTTTGATTTTAATCCTGTAGACCATTAATTATTTTCTTAAAACTGCCATAATTTTTCTGATTAAGAATTTGGAACTGGAGGTTGATCTCATGGACAAAGTATTCCATTTTTCTTCAATTTATAGAAACTGAAGCCAAGAGAAGTTAAATTTGCAGAACCGGGTAGTAGCAAAGCCAGACCAGAACCTAGGGATTTGGCTGTTTTGGGGTCTGTTTACACACAGGTCACCAGGGGTGTTCACTATTCCATAAACCATGTAGTCATGCCAGTTGATCTGAAAATTACCCTTGTCACCTCACATTAACTCAAGTCCAGATATAGAGGAAGCATTGGAATGCATGTGCACCTGCATAGGACTCTGGTTATTTCTAGAAATGGTTATGAAGAGAGTTCACTTTAATTTTAATGGATGGCATTTCCTCTTGATTCTAGGGGAAGTTGTAACCTTATTCTGATTCTCCAATATGAACTCTAGGACTGTGCCATTGTGACTTTTAAATCTAGCAGTTGTTTATAGTCTGTGTTATAAGATTTACTGAGACTTATCAGGATATATTTTGTATTGTCTGAGAGAGCCCTGGGTCCAATTATTTCCCCCTTCATTCCCACAATGGTTATTACCAAGATAGGTTCTGTTACGACTTCTGAGGAAAATAAATAAAAATACAGATTGCTGTTTGATTAGAAAGCAAACAACAGTATTGAACTAACAATATTAAAATAAATACCAAGAGTATTCATAGATATCCTCGTTACAGATTATTTGCCCTAGCTACTATTTTTATTTGGTGTTGTGGTTTTTGAGGTTTCTATGTATCACATAAACCACTTCTTATTGTGAGCCGTAGAGGCAGATGAAAAGTGAGCCACTTTGATACGAGTAAGTATGTCCTATGGTAAGATTTCATGCTTGTAGAAACTGCAGTTCTTATCTATATAACCAATACAATTGTCTTCTTATTTCTGTTGGAGTTACCTTATTTAATGTAATTTGAGGTGAAACCAGTTATTTTGATGCAATTGGAAAAGAGTTCTATCTTCTTGACAAGGCCACTTATTTGGCCATTTTGGTCAAATTAGTGATTCGAATGGCTTTCACCCTAGTTGAATGACCTGTTTTCATCAGATTCACCCCTCCACTTCCCAAACACATGCCCACAATGAGTGATTGCAAGAGGCTGCAATAGAGAGATATGTAATAAAACTACCCTGGCATCCCTTGCCTCTCTTGACCACTTTTAAACCCTTTTGATCCTTACACATATTAAGAATTATCCCTAGAGAGCCCAACTTTCTATTCTTCAGGGAGTCCTTATTATCCTTGAGAATTCCCACTGCACTGGGGGTGAGGTCAGTATTCCTGTGACTACTCACTAACTGAGATGCATGGGTCACCAGGAAAGCTGTTCAAAGCTGGAGAGATTCCTGACTTTGGGAAGAGGGAGTTACAGAGGACTGACCTGACTGTAAACCTGTAGAGTAAGAATGTAAGCCCTCTTAAGTAGTTCTCTTTCTTTTGTCTCTGTCATCCATCTAGATATTCACATTTAGGATCTACATTTTTATATGTAAATGAAAATAGTAATGATTTATTTACAAAAGAAATGCACCAAGGGGCACCTGAGTGACTCAGTCAGTTAAGCATCCAACTCTTTATTTTGGCTCAGATCATG
Source organism: Suricata suricatta (assembly GCF_006229205.1). Taxonomy (NCBI): domain Eukaryota; kingdom Metazoa; phylum Chordata; class Mammalia; order Carnivora; family Herpestidae; genus Suricata; species Suricata suricatta. Next base: position 24,653,596 of record NC_043701.1, read on the forward strand.
ATCTCAGGATAGAATGGGGAGCCTGCTTGGTATTTTCTCTTCCTCTCTTTCACTGCCCGTCTCCTGCCTGTGTGCAAGTGCACATGCCCAGATGCATTCTCTCTCTCTCTCCATCTTTCTCTCTCAAAATAAATAGATGAACTTAAAAAAGAAAGAAGGAAATACACCAAATGCACCAACTTAACATGGTTTCTGAAAGTCTGAGTCTATCACCCTGAGGCTGTTTTCCCACAACTATTTTGTAAGTAACTTGCAGACAAAGCCCCAGATTTATATTGTCACTGTAGGTATAAGACAGGAATAAAATATTCCAGTAACTATGGTGGGAATACAGAGTTTCCCTCTGCTTTCTAAGGATTACATCACCCAAAAATCAGTTTTTGAACATCACAGTCATTATCCAACATTTGTTAATATAAAGATATTGTTTAAGTCACAGTAATTCTTTTCTGTAAGACATTATTTGTATGTTTTAGATAATGGGGTTTGAAATAACCAACTTGTTGGTATCTACCAAACAAATTCATCCCTGATCCAGAGGCATCGAGTAAGCTGAGAAAATAACTAGATTTTAAAGGGGTGAAGAGAGGTCAGGGAGTTTGGATCCTGGTGAAATAAATGGCAGAGTAAGTATATGATACAGTTAAAGAGCTAACTAGAATCCAGATTGTTCAGGGCTTTGGAAGTGATAGTAAGGGTTTTGAATATTTTTGCATGTGTAAGCAATGAGACACAATTAGGACATTTTCAATAAGGGAGCAACATTACTTTTGTTCTGAGATATTTACTTTGCTATGAGGAAAATACTTTGAAAGAAATCAAAGTAGGAAAGGGTGAGAAATTTTAAAATCAGATGTTTTGGTTCAATAATATCGCTCACCATGGTAACAATTGATTTAGGGTGGTAACAAATAGGGATAGAAATGAGTAGACAAATTCAAGATGTATTTTGTAGGCAAAACCGACCACTTGGAAACAGGAGGGTAACAATGAGAATATTCAGTTATAGCTTCAGGTTCTGGATGTGTTGCCTTATGCTTGATGCAAACCATTTGGGATAGGGGAGAGGGAGATTAATAGTTCAGTTCTGCACATGTTAAATTCGAGATGGCTTTGAAATATTCGAGTGCAATGTCAAGGGCATAGCTGAATATATGAACCTGAAATTTGAGAGAAGAATGAGTTGGGTTAGAAATTTGACTGTTTTATCAAAACTTTTAGTTACAACAACAAAAGACAAATATGGCTAGGCTAATTCACTCAAAAAGAGATTCATGAAAGGATATGGGGAAGTTAACAGACATTCTACGAGTACCCTTTGGGAACAGGCCCCAAAACCAGCCACAGAAGTTGTCTAGGAAAGACAGCAATGCCTCCAGTCATGGGCAGCGTCATGGTGCCTTGTGATGTGGGTAGTACCAGCCCTGTACATGCATACAGGGGACTGAGCCACTGTCTCTCTCCTTCTAGCAAGTGTTTTTTCATGAGGTACAATGTAATAGAATGATTAAGGAAGAATTAACACCAATAATATAACCAATTATAAAAACTAACAATTTTTTGCTATGTGCCAGGTATGAGATCAAGCACTTCACATAGTATATCATGTAATCAACACACACACACACACACACACACACACACACACACACACACACACACTGTTAGAGGGAAATAATTGCTATCCCCATATATAGATGAGAAAGTTTAAAAGGGTGACCCATCCAGTATGTGGTAGAACTGTGATTTCAATTTACATAAAATCTGAACTCATTTTCGGAAGCATGGTGGGCATTAGCATACAGCTGAGAGGCCATAGAAAGTAAGAACTGGTAAGAGTCTCAGGCGACATGGATACAATTTGGTGACCTTTGAAAGGGAAGCTTCAATAGTGAGGGAAAGAAATAGCTACAGAGGGCTCAAGAGTAGAGGAAGATAGAGGGGCGCCTGGGTGGCTCAGTCGGTTAAGCATCCAACTTCGGCTCAGGTCAGATCTCACATTCGTGGGTTCGAGCCCCGCATCAGGCTCTGTGCTGACAGCTCAGAGCCTGGAGCATGCTTTGTGTTCCATGCCTCCTTCTCTCTCTGCCCCTCCCCCTCTCATGCTCTGTCTCTCTCTGTATCAAAAATAAATAAAGCATTAAAAAAAATGAAAAAAAAAAGAGTAGAGGAAGATAGGATGCTTAATGGAGAAAGCCTTTTTAGGTAACTTTTGAGAATTCTGTCTAAGAGAAGTGGAAAGATAAGGTCATAGCCGAAGAAGGATCAGGGTATCAAAGGAAGACACTCTTTCTTCTTTCCTTTTCCCTCTTCTCTTACCATCTCTGCCTTTCCCCAATAATATAATGAACTAATGTACAGTTGAATGCCTCCGTAATGAAGAAGAGGTTTAAGGAGGTAGTAAGTGATGTGAGGACCTATAGAGAGAGGCTCTGGAGCATATGGAGGAGATAATGATCAGAGTACATAGAGTGGAGTTGACCTCCAATGGAGCACACACTTTCTCTATTTTAGCTAGAAAGAAATAAAGGGAAAATTTAGCTGTAGAATAAAACTGGGGTCTAAGCTTTATGAGTTTTGCTTTTGTTGTTGTTGTTTTCCAGTGAATTATAGGGTAAGATCATCAACTAAGGCAAGAGGAAGGTGGGGATAGTTGGAGATTTAGTAGAGAGAAGAACACAGGCAACAACTGTTGAACACAATGAGAGAGAGCTAACTGACAATGAAATGTAGGGAGGTTTCCAGGCAGTGGTGACATCTTTTGAATGTTATGATCATGAAATTAAAATGAAACTAATCAGGAAAGATGTTTTATCCCTCTACTCCCATAAAGACATTTAAAAGCTCTAATTCTGGGTAGAGTGTGATGAATGGATTTGGGACTGAGTAAGGCTCACAGCAGAGAGATATCACCATGCTCATAGAGAGTAACTCTGTTCTTTGGGAAAATGGCTATTTATTATGACATCGTCTGGATGTGATCCAGTGGACCCTGGTCCTGGCTATCATTGTACAGAACATATGGTTCAGACACTGAGATAGATGCTCCTAATTAAATGGCAAAAACAGGAACATACACAGGTAATTATAGTGCATTAAGTGAAATGTACTCACTGGAGAAAGCTTGGTGCGTTTTTCTTCCTGAAGTCCTCCCCTCATTTACTTGATCATCTATCTACTGACATACCCTCATTAGCCAATCATCCAGGCTATTTTTCTCATCCACTTTGAGGCATTTATTTACTTTGCATGTATAGGGGTATATTTGAAAGGTACATTAAGTACTTGCTACTCAGTGTAAGGTAAACATTTGGTTAAATAAATAGTGTCAGCTAATATCCTTAGAGGAGAAGAAGTAAGAAAAATAAGCAAACATTTCCATTGTGTTATTTTTCCTTTCCCAAGGATAATTAAACAAGACATTTTGCTTTGATTTAGGTGTTTAGTATCAGAAAAAATACCTATAAAATACCTGTGAACCTGAAAATATTTGTGAAATCTGTTCACATTTTTCTTTCACAAAGGATCATCAGCAGTGCATAATGCTTGCCTTTAAGGACCAACAGTTTGTCTTGAGAACTGAATGTTAAACTGAAATAATTCACTGTGTTACCAATTTGTCTTTCACCGCTTTGGGAGTTAGAAGGCATTTGGATATTGGCTGTAACATATAATCCTTGTATATAAAGCATTGCAGAATAAGGACGAGTCAGGCAGCAGTCAACTCCAAGTGAAGTGAGCTATGCACAGAAAACCAATAATTGTTTCCATGAGATTTTGATTGAATTGACTAATTTTCAAAAGGAGAAAAATCATGTTCTTTTCCAGCATGATTTAGGTGCTTGGAGATATATTACTTCTGTCCATGGGAAGCATCCATATGGTCATGGCACCAGACATTTTTAATCTTTGACAATTAGATCTTGAAGTAGAAAAGCCAAGGGATGATGTGAATTCTCACAATTTGTCTGCATTCCTTCTAAAATTCAACCAGATTATGATGAAAAAAAGAATATTAATTAGGAAAGAATGAGGCTGCTGTTGATATATAGTAATCAGAGTAATTTATGATTAAAAATTTTGAATTCAAGGGGCACCTGGGTGGCTCAGTTGGTTAAGCGTCTGTCTTTGGCTCAGGTCATGATCTCACAGTTTGTGAGTTCAAGCCCCGCATTGGACTCTGTGCTGACAGCTCAGACCCTGTAGCTTGCTTATGATTCTGTGTCTCCCTATCACGCTCCCTTCCCCCTCTCCCACTCACACTGTCTCTCTCTCTCCAAAAATAAACATTAAAAAATGTTTTTTGAATTCACAACATAAATGTATATTAATATTAAAATTTATTCCAAAAATAAAGTTATTCACAGTGAACCCTTAAGGACAAATTTTGGAATTGTAACATTGATCTAAGATACCACCTAATGTTGACTTAATAATCATATGTCTGGGTAAGACGAAACACTAAGTTAAATGTACATTATCTTTTTTAACTTATCTCACTTTTCTGTACATTTATGCACATGATTTTATTTGACTTCATTCTTCTGTATCACAATTAACATTTGAGTCTAAGCTTTCATCATATTCACAGCCTATGTATTCTGCATGACCTTTGGCCTGGGGCAGCATAGTGATGACCTGCTTTCCAAAACCCATGCTTATGATCTTGGTCTCTTTACTTGCCTTGAGATTGACAGAGTAATTTTGAACATATTGAAGAACACAGGTTTTGTTTGCATTTCTTATTTGGTTGTATTCACAGTTTTGATTTTTTTATAAGAGAAGTATGTATCGCTGGATATTAAACAGTTTCTCTTGAATATTTGCCAGAAGCTTTAGACAGTTACTGAGTTTTAGTCTGTAATGAAATTCTATGGGTATCTAGAACTTCTCTTCTTTTTTAAAGTCTTATGATATAGTCCAGATATTAGATAATTTATGTTGTCTTTAATTATCCTTCCTCATGTGTATTAACTGATTTTTTCCTTTGAATAACTATTCATATGCACATATATATATCTACATCTACATAGATACATGATATTATTTACCTGTGTATAACTTTTTTCTTAGAAATTAGAAAGCACTTGGTTTTGGACTTAAAAGAATGTGAGAGTACATTTACTCTCCTACAGTGATGCACTGCTTCAAACAATGTTAACAGTACAACAGTAACAACTACCATTTATTGAGTATTTGTTATGTGCTGGATACCCTAGCTCTCTATTAACATTAATTCATTTAATCCTCCCAGGGGCCCCAGTGTCACCCCCATTTTACAGATGAGCCACAGGGAATAAAATAAGTTCCCCAACATCACATAGCTCCTGAGTGGGGGAATCAAAACACGCTTCTGAATCCAGCACCTGCATACTTGACCACTAACGATGCTGCCTCTTAAAAAAAATGTACTTCCTTCAACTCTCTCTCTGCCTTGTTTGGTATAAGTGATTTGGTTGAGTGGTTATCATGACATCATCTTTTTGTTGACATTTTAAATCACAACTAGAAATAAAAATTTAAAATAAAGTTCAAGTGTGTATGGTGCTACCAATGAAAACACCTTCACGGTGGTGACATATGGATGAGTATCAAATACCTTTAACACAAAGCCAAGGTGTGTAAGTTTCTCTTAACACCAATTGTAGAACATACACTGATTTAAGAAATGGTAATGTATGGGAAATGTGTGTCTTAGTTGTAACAAAGCACAGTAATAATAATTAAGAGCTACTGTTTATTTAGTGCTTTCTATGCATGGCAGATAATGCGACTGCCTACCCAGTATTCACTTATCTGGCCCATTTTAATATAATGCAGTTTACTTTGAGGTAACAAGGTGCTCACAACTTCTAGCTAGAAGGGTCATGTGACAGGTCTGGCCAATGAAGTACAGCTAGGAGGCAGGAGGTTAAGGTCTAGGGAAGATCTTTTTTTCTCTATCTAAAAAGAAACAATTTTGCCACAATAGACATATATTCTACATCCTAGAATATGTCTTGGATTTTCTTACCTTTATGCCTCAGTTCATGCTGATGTTTATTTCACCTCCCCAAACTCCCCTCCCTTCCAGCCACTGCTGCAGAATTTCAGGTCATAGTGGAAAGTGCCCTGGTGAACAAGTGGCCAGGAGTGTGTTTTTCCAAATCAATTAATCTTGCTAAGCTTATTTTTTTCTCACCAACAAAATGGAGATTAAAACTATTTATTTGTCAGGGATGTGAGAGTTAAATGGAATAATGGATGAAAACTACCTTACGTGGTACCTGGCACAACATAGCAGCTTTTCAAAGAAGCTTTCCCATGTACTGAGCTCTTCCCATGTACTCTTTCTCCCTGGAGGGCTATGCTCCACCATGCTTATTCCTTGTCTCTTATTATTTTTTCTTTATTCTGATTAATAGTATCTGTATCTGTGTTTTCTTTACCAAATAAAGGATGCTTCTTGAAGGCACAGGCCCTCCTAACTCATAGTATTTATGTTTTTATTGAACTAAAAATATTTGTTGTGACACTTCTGGTTTCCAGTTCCACATATAAGGAGATAGGAAGCCAGAACTCTGTCCTGACAGTAAGTAAAAAGATGAACAGACAGATGAACAGGCTTCTATAAGCCACAAAAGAGAGGGGGGCATCAGACAACCTGAGACCCCCAATTAGAGACACAGGCAAAGGCAAAGCAAAATAACTTTTATTTTTCTTATTCTTAATCAATCTAAGTGTGATCTCAACTGATCTTAATTGATAGTTTGTTCAAAATAATAATAGTGACAATATGTATATATGTATACATATACACATAGTATATACACACACATAGCACTCATATAGAGAGAGCATATATACATAGAGAGAGAGAGCAAGTGTGGGTACAAGCCAACTGAATTTATTTCTCAGATTTGTAAACCTATCATTAGTTTGGGGTTCAGAATAGTAGATGATCAGTTAAAAATGTTCTTAAGTGTTTTTAAATTTTTAAACATTAAAACATTTTTTAATGCTTATTATTTCTGAAAGAGAGAGAAAGACAAAGTATAAACAGGGTAGGGGTAGAGAGAGAGGGAGATGGAGATGCAGGCTTCAGGCTCTGTGCTGACAGCAGGGCTCAAACTCACAAACCATGAGATCATGATGAGCTGAAGTTGGACTCTTAACTGACTGAGCCACCCCAGTGCCCCTTAAAAGGTTTAACTGAATAGTCACAGATCATTGCTCTAGGGACAAAGAGAGCAAGTAAACAGATCTAAGCTAGAGAAGCACTGATAAAGTATTTCCATTGCTAACAGAACACTATAAAAGTAGGATTCAGAATTAACTATATATTGATGTTGACTGTACAGTCCTTCTGCAGTGATGAAGGTAATAAGGAATAAAGCAGCTGATGTGACTTTTTATGGTACATTTACATCAATTTTCTTTTAAAATTGCTAGTTATAATAATACGATATATTGATCCACACCAGGGAATGAAAAACCCTCTTGGTTAGAAGTAATTAAACTTTATGATGACACATTCAGCAGCAGTATATTCTAGTTCTTATGAAGTTGACGTGAGAAGAAAGGAAGCGAAATATAACGGGGGCCCTTTCTTTTCCTTGTGAGCTTTCCCCACCTGTATACACCTGAAGTAAGGACGGTGAGCACAAGAGAGAGGGAGAAAAGGGAAGGCACAGGTGCCTGGGAAAGTTGTTCCAGAACCAGTCACCAGTTTCACAAGATGACAGGGATGGTAAATAGGGAGGAGTAGCAAGGGCGCCTGGGTGGCTTATCTGACTCTTGATTTCGGCTCAGTTTGGACACTAAGATCATCAGCCCCATGATGGGCTCTGCGCTGACAGCATGGAGCCTGCTTGGGATCCCTTGTCTCCCTCTGACTCTCTGCCCCACCCCTGCTCATTCTCTCTTGCTCTCAAAATAAATAAATAAACAAACAAAATTAAAAAAATTAAATAAAAAGAAAAAAAAGAGAGGAGCAGACAGATTATAGAGAATTCAATTCAGAGAGTTTTACTAATGATTTCTCTCAGAGTCAAAAACTACAGAAAAAATATTTTTCACATCTTAATACCTATCCACTTATGTCCACAGTGAAAGACACAGAGAAACTAACAGACACATAATACAAAACACAACTGTATACTTAATATGCTTATATATAGAATAGTTCATTTCTTCTCAGATATCAGTTTATCCCATTGATGTGATTCTAGAAAATGGACTAACTTGCTTTAATCCCAGTTTGAAATAATATTTACTTCTTGGTTTTCCTGGTTCTCACAAAATTCTCACAACACTCTCCCTCCACCCCCCGTGGCAAATGGAATCCAATGCCAATACTAAATATTTTTACCTCTCCTCCTCACTGTCCTGTACACTAGAATCTCAGCCATTAATTGTACAAAAAAAGACTATCTTAAGTTCTGATCACTTTTATTGACATGTTATGAAATTCTTAAAAAATTTTTTCTATCTCAGTTGTACTTTTCTGATGAGTACTTTGGCTCTAAGTGAGGCAATTGGGAAGATTTCATATCCCACATTTCTTCAACTGCTCTATTACAGCCTGTGTACTCTGGTTATGTGTTAATAGTTTTCTGACATCTGAAATCACAGCCCCATTTGAGCCACATGGAGTGCTTTTATCTCAAAGGGATTCAGCCTTAAATACAGATGGGCTTGTTGGCATGGTCTAGATGACATTTTTATAACCTATAATGTTCTTCAGCAAGATGTGGTTAATGATCCTTCTCGTCATCCAACCAGACAGCTCTGGGTTCCTGGCGGAAGGTCGCATTCATATCACAGATTTTGAGCCTGCTCAATGCAAAGATATTACCAGAGGAACTGGCTAATGAAAATCTAGGTATTGTTTTATTATTAATTTTACCACGATTAGTGTTAACATTATTGTCTCCCGTTTGTGCCCTTGTTGTCTTACCTTATTTTAGCCTAGTGTTACCTTTTGCTTTTGGAACACCATCCTTGCTAGGCTTGGAGGGAAAGGAATGCCCCCTGCCAGTGCTTCCTCTTGCTTGGCTATAACTCCAAAATGAGCTAGTCCTTCTGGAGAATAATGACTTGCAGAAGGTTTATGGACCCCCTACGAAGGTAATGAGGCTATTCTGGAAAGTATCGTGGGAGGTACATTGAAGCCAAGAGATCAGTTTGTGGAATACCTGTGATACATTATCTCTAAGTCCTTTCTATTTCCACTCTTTTCACACTACTCTTCTCTGGGCCTTTGGACCACACGCTGCTAGGAATAAATTCAATAAATGGCTATTAAGCATCTGCTCGTGTAAGGCACTATGCCATGTGATGAGGGGATATATCCTTACAGCTCATAATGTCTGAGACATAGATGTACTATGTGGGTCAGTAGATGTACTTCCATGCAAGATAAAATAGATGTGATAAACAGAGATGCAAGCAAAGTGCTAAAATGGCATGTGTACCAGAACTTGGAAGTTGATTAGGAATTTGGTAGTAGAAGAAAAGACAGATGTGATTTCAGGTTGTTTGAATAGCTTGAGAAAGTTTGAGAGAGTGGCTGTTCTGCCTGGGGAATATAGTATGTAGTCCAAGTGGACAGTGCGACTAAAGTAGATTGTGAAGTGAGATTCAATGACAAGTGGGGTGGAAAGGCAGTGAGGCCAGCCAAGAGTTCAAAGGTGGGCATGGGGGTGCTTATGATGTCGTATAAACAAAACTGTCTTTATCCTATTGGCAGTAGGGAGGCATCGAAGTTGTGAGTAGTATGATTTGACTAGCGTTTCAGAGCCATCGTTCTGGTTGATTGAGGATGGAGATACCACAGTGACCGAGTAGAAAGCTCATGTGCTGGATCAGGTTTCAAGGGCTGCAGTCAAGGTATTGGAAAGAAGGGAAGACATATGGGAGACTTTTCAGAAGTTGAAGATCATACTTCATGAAGAAACTGAGATGAATATTCAGAGAAAGAAGGAGAATAATTCCAGAGTATCTAAACTGGAATATTGTGGACATCCTGTAGTGCCACCTATAAATACAGCAGAGAAGCAAAATTATGAATCCGGTAAATGCCATCTTAGGCTTACGCTAATGATCAGTACTTGACAATTGCTCTTTGGTCTTGCTGGCACTATTTATGGCTTTCCATGTCATTTTGTAGTGCCTTCTTGCCCACCAGGCTGCTTTTTTAATACGCTGAACTACCTTTCTAAAGAAACTGTCAGGGCCCCCAGGTGGCTTAGTCAGTTAAGCATCCAGCTTTGGCTCAGGTCATGATCTTGCGGTTCATGAATTCAAGCCCTTCTCTGGGCTCTGTGCTAATAGCTCAGAGCCTAGAGTCTGCTTCAGATTCTCTGTCTCTGTCTCTGTCTCTGTCTCTCTCTCTCTGCCCTCCTCTCTCTCTTTCTCAAAAATAAATAAACATTAAAAAAATTAAAGAAACAAACTGTCCATATGTGCCACACACACCGAGCTAACTAAAGATAAATTATCCAGGGGCATCTGGGTAGATCAGTCTGTTAAGTGTCTGATTCTTGATTTCAGCTCAGGTCATGATCTCACAGTTGTGAGACTGAACCTTGTATTGGGCTCTGCAGTGAAGGTGGAGCCTACTTGGGATTCTGTCCCTCTCTCTCTGCCTCTCTCAAAATAAATAAACATTTTTTTAAAAGATAAAATTACATGTCCTGATTAACAAGTTAGTGGGTTAACCTCTCAGAGAAATCCTACTGCATTTTACATGTAACCTTCTGCTTAATCCAAACAATTATTCTAGTCTCGGTAATTTTCTACCTTGTGCCGGAGCTGTAGGAAGATAACTGGAAGGGTTTGAGTCATATAAAGTGCATCTCTTTTGTTTATGAATGGAATTGGCTCTTTATAGAGACATAACTGAGGGAAAGGAAAGTATTATTAAGATCAATGATATTTAGGCAATCCAGGATAACAAAACAAAAAAATAAATTTTAGCACCTGATAACAGTTTGTTTTCAAAATGGTAAATGTATCATTTCTTTAAAAATACAATATTAAACATATTCGTGTTACAAAAAGAAGTGCTTCTTTGCGTTTTCCAAAGTGTACTTCCATCAAAAGTGTTGATTAAACCAAACATGAGGAGATTTGAGGAAGCAGGGGTTAATATTAAAACTACTAACAATGACCTATTTTTATAAAGATTTCCCATTTCTTTCACAGGTGTTTCCAGGTAGATTTGCATCATGAAACTTCAAGGGAATAATTTCATGTTGGATATTTTGTAATAGAGGAATCATGTCCCCTCCTGCTGAAATGCAGCCACCTTAGGGGCAGGTAGTAATGACCACTTGAAAGAGCAGAGACTGCTGTAAACAGATTAAGCAGAGAAGTGACATGGATTATGAGAGACTTTAGGGGACTGTGAGGCAGCTAGAACATAATTACCCAAATTAAATTTGGCCTAAACAACAGGCTAATGCTTCTTTTCTTGCCACACATTTCAAGGAGACATTAATGTTCTATGCTGTAATTTTCTATACAAGGAAAAACAGGCATTTTTGAGCAAAAGCAACAATTTCTAAGCCATTATTGTATTTGCTTTTTGGTTATTTGGTATCTGGAAATGTCCAAAGTTCTTGTTTATTTATTTGTTTATTTTTTTGTTTAAAATTGTGATATGATATGACAAAATTTATCATTTTAATCATTTATAAGTGAACAGTGACATTAAGTACATTTGCATAGTTGTATGGCCATCACCACTGTCCATTTCCAGAAAGAGTCCTTTCTTTTGTTCTGTAGTCATTTATGTTTACATGATCACGTATATTTAAAGAACCGTGGTTTTCTTTCTTTCTTTTTCTTCCTCTTTTTGCTTTTCTGGTAATCACAGCCTTTTTCCCACCCTGGAATTTGTGACTATTTCAAAAATAAGTTTTCCAGGCACCTGGGTGGCTCAGGCTGTTAAGTGTCTGACTCTTGATCTCAGCTCAGGTCTTGATCTTGGGGTCATGAGTTCAAGCCCTGTGTTGGGCTCTGTGCTGGTAGTGAAGCCTACTTAAAAGTAAATAGGTTTTCAACTCAAAATGTGTTTCTCTCAGGAGAAACATCTTCCTGAGAGATACATAAATCATACATCCTACTATTCTCGGTAGAACTGACCCCAATTTGAAAAACACAGGAATGTGTGGCTTCCTTAGGATTGTGTTGCCGAATGCTTTAATTATGAGCCAGTTATAATTCTGGCAGTTTCTATTCAACAGTATTGAGCTGACATCCTTATGCTTCACAGCAGCTTCAGAGGAGGCTACTTTTAGAGCAAGTTTAATTCTTCCAAATGTCTTGAAAATTAATTTATTTTCTCAGCCAGTAAACATCTATCTTTAGGTAATCTGTGCTATGCTGCATAAAGTGAGTGTGGACTAAGACAGTGAGTCAACTACCATGGTATTCCTTTGAAAATGACTTTTGGAGGAAGAATCTAGTATGTAGACGGGAAAATGGAGCACAACTTGATCAGTCTGTCTATTCATTCCATAAAGCACAATGACATAACCATCAACAAGAATTTTAGTGTCATGACTCCTATGAGTTTTGATTTAAAGTACTTATTTCCTCCAGAATGATGCATTTCCACATGCACACTGTTTACTAACCATTAGAGGTGGTGTAAAAAATTCCACAAAGCTCATTAACAGATCCCTCAAGAGTCTATGGAATTTAGGTAACTGTCCATGATGTGTAGATGTGAAGGTGCAAACTTTTGTTGATATTATAACAATACATTGTTAGACCTGTAGGCTCTTGCTGCACAGAGCATGGTCTGCAGATCAGCAAAATTTTCATCACCTGGGAGCTTGTTAGAAATGCGGACACTTAAAGTACAGACCAGACCCACTGATTTAGAATCTGCCTTTTAAAAATAACCCAGGTCATTTGTGTGCACATTAAGCATTGTATGCAAGGAGGACAGAGAACAAAGTGTGTGTGTGTTGTGTGTGTGTGTGTGTGTGTGTGTGTGTGAGAGTGAGCGTGCGCGCGCACGTGCATCCTAGACTAATTCTTGGGCTTTTGTATATTATAAAAATATTAGTGGTTATTCAAAGTTGTTTAAATGTAAACTTCCTAAAAGAGTTATTTCCTTTAGAATTTGAGATATGTGTGCCTTTTCACACAGTAAATCCAGATGAAGAAAATTTTAAAGAAATTATGCAAATAAATAAGCATGAGACTTTAAGACCAAATAATTGGCAATGACATAAGTATCCATCAGTGTGGGATTGGTTAAGTAAATTCATTCATATATAGACATAATAAATGTGTAGTCAATAAAGTTATATTAGTGGTTTTTATGTATTGACATGTAGAATTTTCCATAATAATTGTTAACTGAAGAAAGAAAAGATTTAAAACTGCATAGATAGTATGACCTGATTTTTTTCTTTTTCTTTTTAAAAAATTTTTTTTAATGTTTAGTTTTGAGAGAGAGAGAGAGAGACAGAGAGACAGAGTTGAAGAGGGACAGAGAGAGAGAGGGAGACAGAGAATCTGAAGCAGGCTCCAGGCTCTGAGCTGCCAGCACAGAGCCTGATGCAGGGCTCAAACTCACAAACCACAAGATCATGACCTGAACTGAATTTGGATGCTCAACTGACTGAGCCACCCAAGCACACCAGTGATTGTTTTTTTTTCAATATCTGTAGATATAATGAAAAAGAATCTAGATCAAACAATAAACCATGGTTGTCACTAACTGGAGATAGGTCACTAAATAGGCAAATATTTCCTTTTTTATTCTCCTCTTTTTCTTTCTTTTCTTATCCTACTTTCAGATTTTCTTTAGAATAAATACAAATATCTCTATAATGAATACTTTAAGTTAAAAAGTAAAAACACCAGCATTGTTTTCTAAGACATATTCAACTCTTTTCATGACGTATGATGATATGCTGCTCTCTCCTATTTTTGATGACAAAAGATGGAGAGTTACAGGAGTTTGGTTTTAAAGGGCAATAAATAGGTGAAACATATCTGATTGGGTGGCCCTTGGGTATAGTTTCCTTCTGTTGATACCACAACAGAATATGCTACAGACCAAGAAAATGTGAGCAGTTGTTTTTTTCCCCTTTCCCAATGAGATAATACAATTACTGTTGTTGCAAGGTGGCATTGCAGCCTATCCTTTAGATCTGATGTAACTGTTTCAGTATTGTCATTATCACTGAGATACTGGGGAAGTTTAGAAACTACTGTGACAGAAGTTAAATGTAATGGAAAATTAAAGCACGGAAATATAGTAACAAAAGTTACATATAGTTGAAGACAAAAATCGCAAGGCACCCAGTTTTTAAAAGTTACTTTCAGTTAGTGGGGTTTTGGTATTTTTTCCTAACCTCTCATTTTGTATTTGAATTTAATCAGGGTATAAGAACAAATTAATTAATTATGAGGTAGACAACAGAGACAGAGAATTTCTACCCGCTTTTCAGATGATTAGAAAAAGAGAAGTATACCTTCTGATATTTTCTTTGGACAAAAAGGACTTGCAGGATCTTGCTGTCTAGTATATATTATATACACTATTCTCCTAGGCTATTTTCAGGATTTAAAATGCAAAATATATATTATATATATCTAAGTTTCTGAGGGTATTTTAGTCAAAAGTTAAGTGCTTCTATCAACTTCCCAGAGCTCAATTTCAGAAGACATTTAAATCAGAAAGCATAAAAGCATTTAGCAATTTCAAGGGAAGGAAAACAGAGCTCCATAAAATTTCCAAAGACTATTTTGTTATTGTTCTTTTCAGACATTTGTTTTGGAACATATAGAACTTTTCCTTATAAATTAAAAAAAATGGGGAATGCCGTCACCATTAACCAGGAATACCAGCTTTCTAAAAGAGGAAATGTTTATGGCTTCAGTGGTGAATTTTTTTAAACCAGTTCATCAAGGTATGATTAAGATACAAAAAGCTGTACATATTTAATGTATACAACCTGATGAGTTTGAAGATAAGTATACACTAGTGAAGCCATCACCATAATCAAGGTCATAAACCTACCCATCACCTCTGAGTTTCCTCCTGCTGCTTTTATTCATTTTTTTCCTCCTTTCTTTTTTTGCGCCTTTTTTCCTTTACTGTAAGAGCACTCATAAGAACTACCCTCTTAGCAGATTTTTAAGTATGCAATGCCATATTGTTACCATAGGCTACGTGTTGTACAGTAGATCTCTGGAACCTATGTAGCTTGCATGACTGAAACTTTGTACCGTTTGACCAATACTTCCCCATTTCTGATTCCCTCCAGCCCCTAAAAATCACTATTTAACTCTCTGGTTTTCTGAATTTATGATATGTAAATGCTTGTATGTATTTAGGAAATCTAATGTTATTTCTATAAAGCAGAAAATTAGTTATTTCCTCATCTTATTACTATAGTGAGTGGACAATTCATGATGAGCTCAATGACATTAGTGTGTATCCATTATCCCAGCGTCAGCCAGTATGATGTAAGGGGTTGGCTCTCTTCCCTATATGTGAAGAGAGGGACAGATCCATCACAGGTGTTAAATATTTGGGATATGCGACTTTCCCTACTGTGCTAATTGGTGTAATATGTCAGAGTTCTTAGGTGGAGGCATTTTTAAAATGTGAGATTCATAACAGGAAATTAAAAAAAAATTTCCTCATAGTTTATCTGATGTAAGTTTTTTTTTTTTTTTTTTTGAAGGAATATATTCTGGCATGTACCGAAATTTTAGTTTTATTCATAAGAACAAAGTTGGGACTCAACAGAAGGCAATAAAGCCCGAAGTAAAGGGTCAAGTGGGTTTAATGCTTTTGATTATTGCATTTTCTTCAATTTGGTGGGATTCAACAGATCAGCTTCTCAATTAGCTAAATACAGAGTGAAATGCAGAAATTTGATGTTAATTGTCAATATGAACATAAATAGCTATAAGTCATTAACTCTTTTCAAATGGGAATTCATATTGGAGAAAATGAAATACCAACGCCATTAAATTATTCACACCCTTGATTAAATCAATGGAGGGAAAAGATAATTTTTTTAGTTAATTAGTAATTTGGCTGAACAACATTATTGATCTATTTTACATTCATAGACATGGCACTGAGGAATGAAACTATAATGATTATTGACACTATGTTTTTCAAATGTTGTATTTTCTAATCTTCCAGCCACCTTAAAATGTAAACAATACGTCATTCAGAAGAGGGAGCATGCACACTGATAGTTTCTCAGAGATCTCATGGCTGTGGCATGTTTGATCCAAAGTCTTTGCTCTTTCTACCACTATACCATTCTTCCTTCAGAGAGCTATTTGGTCATGACTGTCATATTTATCATTTAACATTCTCTCATGAAAAGTCAACATTAACATCTCAGAAATCACCTTCAGTAAAAGGATAGCCTTATGTTTCTGCTTATCCACAATGTCAAGCAATTGATAAGTAATGATGTCAGCAGAGCTGATAATAATGTTCAGTCTCTCTGGATGGGCAGGAAGGCCAAGGAGAGAAGGTTGACAGGGGCCTGGTTCTAGTTGTCCAGGAGAACCAGGCTAGGTTCTATACTAGCTTACTAGTTCTACTAGGCACTGTTCTATACTAATTTTGAACTTGCACTCAGTAGTAAATTATGAGAGACAGATCTTTATAGAGTTTTAAGTCAACACTGAGATTAATAGTCTGGAGCTGAGTTTTGAAATAGAAAGGGAAAAAGAGAAATGAGATACCAAGATGTTCAGTCTGCAGGATTAGGAAACCCATTCAATTTGATGAATGAGAAAGAAGAAATAGGCAAAGTCTAGAAAATTTCCAAGAGGGGAGGTGTCAGACGTTTCTCATGACTTATTTTCTGTGGTGCTGTGGACTTGGATATGGAATTGCTAGGTACAGTTAAGAAGATAATGGTCTGGACATAGAACTGACTTTTTATTTTCCCAGACATATTCAGAACCACATTAAAACACTTTACTTGTTCTTAATTTCTTAATTAGTTTTTAATGCAACATCTTTCCATAAAATAGAATTTTAGAATGGCAACAGTTGTTTCTCTAATGATCATGAATAATACACCCTCTTCTCTTTTTGAATGGAACCAAAGAATTTATTCCTAATTAAAACAAGTTTTTATATAGCATCACATTGTAAAACTACAATAAATAATATTCGGGCAGGAAAAAGAACCCTCTATAAACATAGATTTAAAACTTACATTTCTGTTTTAAGGTAAGAGAGTTACCCTTTTCTATACTTATAACAAACACACTAGAAAATATGAGAAACTTATTCTTTTGTAATTGACATAAAGGCTAAACTGAGCTATTTATAAAATTGACACACAAATCCCTGATTAACATGGATACTCTATATGTGCCACATAGTTATTAGTTCAAAAGTTGTTTTTATTTTAATCAAAAAGATTTTGTTCAAGTGTTCAAGTAGCTTATACTTGCAGACCCAGAGAATATAAGACTAGGAACATCAGTGCTAGTTATCATTAATTATTTTTTTTCAGGTGCTAACCTTTTTTAGACAAAAATAAGGGAATAATATTAGGGGTCTTCTCAGAGACAAGCTATCTGAATGACCTGATGATGAATTGCTTTATTTTTAAATTTTTAATTTTTTAGAGAACCAGAGTAACTGAACTAGACTCTCCATTATTTCTTTTCCACTGTGTAGGGGAGAACGTTGCTGTCAGCATGATCTGAGGGCTGCTACTTTTATCTCCTAATATCTGTGTATATTAGCCATTGATATGAAGTGTAGTATTTACCAAAAAATACCTTTATTTCTTTCCTCAAGTCTTCTGTCTTTCCCATATTTTAAAGAAAACAGATTTTTTTTCTTACATATTTTTTTTCATAAAAGTAAGACGTTTTGGCAGGAAATAAAGAAAATAGTAAAGAAAAACATGTAGATCTATGTTAATTTCAGTAACCAAAAATAATCTTTTTCAGTGCTTTTGTTTCAAAATATGTATCTATATCCTATTCTATCTGTATGCTCATCATCTGTCCCTCATCCATCCATTTGTCCATCTACCTGTATTACACATATATAGGATAAAGCAATTCTAGGCTATATGTTAGCCTATAATTTAAAAAAGAAATTAATTCCAGTATAGTTAACATACAGTGTTATGTTAGTTTCAACTGTCCAATATTATGAGTTAACAATTCGATGCATTACTCAGTGCTCACGGTGATAAGTATACCTGTTTACCTCCCCCCTCCCCTCTGGTAGCCATCAGTTTGTTCTCTATAGTTAAGAGTCTGTTTCTTGATTTGTTGCTCTCTTTTTTTTCCTTTGCTTGTTTCTTTTGTTTCTGAAATGCCACATATGAATGTAATCATGTGGTATTCGTCTTTCTCTGACTGACGTATTTCACTTAGCATTATACTCTCTACATTCATCTATGTTGTTGCAAATGGCAAGATTTCATTCTTTTTATGGCTGAGTAATATTCCACTTATATATATAATCTCTTCTTTATCCACTCATCTGTCAATGGGCACTTAGACTGCTTCCATAATCTGGCTGTTATAAATGATGCTTTAATAAACATAGGAATGCATGTATCTTTTCAAATTAGTGTTGTTGTATTCTCTTAACCTGTAACTTCTTAAAAACAAAGATATAATTCACCAGCTTAAACTATACAATTTAGAAGTCTTTACCTTATCCACAGGTTTGTGTGACCATCATCACTACCGAATTCCAGAGTATTTCATTGCCTCAAAAAGTAACAGTTCCTCCCTATTCTCTGCCCCCTCCAGCCCCTGACAAACATTAATGTACCTTTGGACTCGATAGACTTACCTATTGTGGATATTTTACATAAATGGAATCATACAATATGTGACCTTTTGTGACTGTTTTCTTCACTTACAGTGATTTCAAGGCTCATGCAGATTGTAGCATCCACCATGTTTTTCATGGTTGAATACTGTATTAATATGCCACATTTCATTTATCCATTCATCATAATGTCCATTTGTGTTGTTTCTACTCTTTGGCTATTATGAATAATGTTGCTATAAACATATGTGTGCAAATTTTTGTGTGAACAAATGCTTTCAGTTCTCTTAGGTATATGCCTAGGAGTGGCATTGCTGAATCATATGATAAATCTACATTAACTTTTTGAAGAATCACCAAATTCCCTTTCACAGCAGCTACACCATTTTACATTCCCACTGGGAACATATGAAGGCTCTAATTTTCCAAAAACTGGGCAACACTTCTTATTTTCCATTTTTAAAAATATAGTCATCCTAGTGGCTTTGTATAATCCTTTTTAAAGTAAAAATATGCCATCGACTCTATATTAATAATAAGCCTTTCTATTATAATTTTAATGGCCACATTATATTCCATTGTATACATGTGTCATTATTTCTCCATGCCTTGCTGAAATAAGCTTATGTTGTTTTCAATTTTCCTATAATAGAGAACACTGGACTAAAGATTCATATATTTGTGTCCATTTAGTTTACCAACTTTTTTCCATTATTTGAATACTGAAACAATAGTACAGTAAACATGTTTATAGTATGTCTGTACAGTCATCTGCCCATATTCATAGCATACATTTCTATTATTGGATCAAAGAATAAATGTGCTTTAAATCTTCAGAATTTGCCTCCAGCATGGTTGTATAAATTAAAATTTTTATCAGCACAACGTGGAAGTGTCAATTTTACCCTACCTTCATCTATAATATTTATTCTTGGGCTAAATGGGAGTATTATTATTCCTTATTAATGTCTTTCATTACTAGTAAGATGGAACACTGCATATATTCTCACTGTGACTGTTTATATCACAACTGTTTATATTTTCCCAGTTGTGCAACAATGTTCAAATTTTCTTACATGAAAGAGCTCCTTGCACATTAAGAATATTAATCCCTTGTTACATTTCTATAAATGAATTCTTTTAAAAATTGTTTGAAATTCAGAAATTTTTGTTATTAAATTATCAATTATTTTCTTAATAATTTAAATATGATCATGCTTAAAAGACTATTTAGCATTTCAAACTTAAAATTTTTATGTAAAGTTATCCAGGACTTGTACAATGATAAAAAATTTTAATTCTCTATATTTCCCTCTGAGGACAACCTAGGCTATATCCTTCAAGTTTTGAAAGATATTGCGATCTGTTAAGTAGTACTCTATAATTTTAATTTTAGTTTTCTCTTTAACTAAAGAATTAGTTAGCGAGAGCTTAATTGGTTTTTCTAAATCTCTAGGAATTTTTTTAAATTTTTATCTTCCTTGGAGTTGTTTTAACTTTTCAATCTTTTTAAAACTGTTGTTGGGGCGCCTGGGTGGTTCAGTCAGTTAAGCCTCTGACTTCGGCTCGGGTCAGATCTCATGTTCGTGGGTTCGAGCCCCGCGTCGGGCTGTGAGCTGACAGCTAGCTCAGAGCCCCGAGCTGCTTCCTGTTCTGTGTCTCCTTCTCTCTCTGACCCTCCCCCTCTCATGATCTGTCTCTCTCTCTGTATCAAAAATAAGTAAAACATTAAAAAAAATTTTTTTAACCTGTTGTTAAGGATTTTAAGTTTTAGTGAATACAGCTTAGAGAATATGAATTAAGATTTATGGTAATTATCCATATTTTATTTTGGGAGAAAATAATATTTTTGTAAATGTTTCATATGTATTTGAATGTACAATATCTTATATAATAGTTATTGCTTTTAATCTGTTTGATAGGTCAGTTTCTGAAAGGGATATATGAAAGTCAGACCATACTTTTTAAATTTATGAGTTTTTTTTTTTACTTCTGTGTTTTACTGTTTCTTTTAATTATGCTTCAAATTGTTATGCATGCAGCATCAAATGGAAACACCTCTAGTCACCATGGTAACATAGACAATTCACATCAATCACAGTGGCCTAATATACATTGACAGTTTGTGTAATTAGAGAAAATCAGGTCCATTATACATAAATGATGTGGTATCCTTTCTTTAATTCAGTACACAAATTATTGTCAAAAGTGAGTAGCCCTCTCCTAATTTGGTATTTTATCCATTTTTTTAAACAGACATCTGTTCCTATAGAGTTATCTGTGTTTGATTGGCTCATAGTAATTCTGCAAATATTAACAAAATATTAATTCTGAAATACATGGAAAGGTGGTACATTAATGATATTTCAAACTAAAACCTGAGATAAAGAACAATTTGACATTCAGCAACAAAATGAAGTAGTGACTCAACTGGTAAGAGATGAATTTTACCTTATATTACTCTTCAGAAAAATCTTCATAAAGAAAAAATGAATAAGCTTCTTGGCTTAAAAATATGTGATTCTAATCCGAGATAGTGATAGCTTATAAACTGGGAATTCTGACAGAAGTTTGACTAATATAAAATCTAAAAATATACAGAAAAGCTGCTTTGAGAATTGGGTTGAGGCAATTCTGTATCTGACCCATTTTGTTTGGGTATATAAACCTACCGGCAGGATTCATATTCCCCAAGGGCATAATAACAAGGCTAAATATAGCATTCAGTCAATTCACAGAATTACACAACAGTTAAAGCCTTTTCAACAGACCCTGCCTTTAAAGATGTTTTTTAAATATGATTCTCTCTTTTTTCTTTTCTTTCATTCTTTTATTTGTTATTTCTACTGTCCTCCATTCTGCTCTTTTACTCCCTGCCTTCCTCCCTCTCTCCCTTCTCTGTCTCTCTTTTTCCCTTTCTTCCTCTTGGCTTCCTGATTCATGACACATGCTCATTATTGATCTATGCAAGGTCCACTTTCATTTTAGTTGTTTGGTTATTTCAAAGAATGTAATAAGCATTTATGAAAATACTGCCCTCCTTCCCCACTGACCCCCGTCCCCCAGTTAGGATTTTGGCAAAAAGCTACACTCAAACATATATTTCCACCACCAACCTATTCCCCCATCCCTCCTGAACAATCAATATTTTTGCCTTTTAAAGTAGGTTTGTCTTGCATACGTATTCCCAAAGAGTACAAAATTTTAAGTTTTAACCATTTATACCTTTGTAAAATATATTTTTAGTACTTACTTTTCCACTTAAAATTATTTTGCTAAAATCCATCCATATTTATGACGGTCTCTGTAGTTCATTTATTTTGACTGTAGAATAATATTCCACTGTGTGAATATTCTATACGCCACAATTCATTCACTTTCTTAAGAGTGTCTAGCATGATTCCAGCTGAGTTCTACAAAACAGTCAAGAAAGACAGTATCATAATTTTGTATAAACTCTTGCAGAGAATAGAGAAAGAGGGAGTATTTTCCAATTTACTTTCTGTGGCCAATATAAACCTGAAATCGTAACAAAAAGGACATTCTAAGAAAGAATGCACATGAATGTAAGGATTCTAAACAAAATATTAGCTGAGTAAATTTAACAGTGTGGAAAAAAAATCAAAATCAAGTTGAATCTGTACCAAGCTTCTATGACATAATATTGAAAATGTATAGATGTTATTCATTATGGTACAAATTAAAAGGAAAAAAAGATTATCTCAAAAGATACACAAAAGACACAACTAACATTAAAAGTGTATTCATAATAAAAAAATTAGTACATTTACAATGAAAAGAAATTTCCTAAACTGATTAGAAGCACCTATAAAATGCCTAGATCAAACATATCTTAAATGAATAATGTGAGAAATATTCTTTAAAAATTGGGAGAAGTATGGGGAGCCTAGGTGGCTCAGGTAGTTAAGCGTCCAATCAGGGTCAGGTCATGACTCATGCTTCATGGGTTTGAACTCCCCGTCAGGATCTGTGGGGACAGCTCAGAGCCTGGAGCCTCAGGATCAGTGTCTCCCTCTGTCTGCACCCCCTTCAAAAGCAAATAAACATTAAAAAAAAGTCCAATCCCCCCAAATTAGGAGAAGTACAAGAATGTCCACTATTGTTACTTCATGTCAAAATTGTATTGAATATCCTAGATAGTGCAATAAGAAAAGTGTGGGGCATGGTTGGAGTATAAGAATTGTTAAGGGTAAATGAAATTATAACTATTTTCAAATAACATAATTGTTTACATGGAATTTTTTTTTTTAATTTAGCTGTAAATTCTTACAGCTTTTCAGAGGTTTTTCAACCTTCAATCTATTTTAGTTTTGAACTGGATCGTTCATGATTTTAGGTGGCTGTCCTGTGCATAGTAGGATGTTTTAGTAGCACTCCTGACCTTTTCCAGCTGTCACCAGTAGTACCTCTCTTCCAAAGACAACCAAAAATGTCTCCAAACATTGCCAAATACTCCCAGCTGAGAACCCCTGGGCTAGATATGAGACTAATATAGAAAAATAAAATCAGCTGCCTTCTATATACTAACAGCACAGTAGATAACATAAATTTAGATACCATTTACAGTAGTATCAGAGAATATTAATTATGTAGGAGTAGATCTACAAAAGATGGTTAAGTGCTACGAAAAGGAAATTATAAGGCTATTTAATATACAAAGAAGACCTAAACAACTAAGAGACAGCTCATATTCATGGATAGGAAGATATTCTAAAGATAGTAATCTCCTCCTGTTGATTTCTAGATTCCATATATTTTCCAATAATCTAACCAGGATTGTTTATGGAACTTAGGATGGTTCTAAATTGTATGCAGAGGAGAAGTCAGAAAACTTCTGAGAAGAGAGATTAGGGAGTGCAGACCTGCCATACCAGCATCAGTCTTACTATGAAACTTCAGTAATTTATCATACTGGAAGTATGCTATTGAGTCAAAGACAGACAAGTGAATTAATGGAGGAGAAGAGAAGGACCAGAAAAAGGCCCATTTCTCCATGTAAGTCAGGTATATCCAGCCAAATGGAAAAGGAGAGTATTGCTAAAAAATGATTATCAATATAGGGGAAAAGTGACATTTTCAGCCTCACCCCACCAATCAACTATGGACAGATTAAAAATGCAAATGTCAGAAACAAAACTTTAAAACTCTTAATAAACATTTTAAAAATTGATAAATTTGAAAATTTTGAATCTAGGTGGCAACATCTTTGTATCTTTGTTTTCCAGCAACATTGGACTAGACAGAGACCTCCACCTAGCGCAGCAAATTTGAACAGGCAGGAATATATATACTCAAAAACTTCTCTTTCATAAATGTGTTCATCACTGTTATAGATACAATGGCTAATTAATAGCGTGTTAGAAGCTATGTGTACCAAAATATATATAAGCTATTAAATGCTCCTGAAAATAAACAATAAAGGTCTTCAGTTACTCAACATAAAGAAAGGTTTTCTGCTCCAGAAAGAAAATGTACTGAATTCAGGGTATTGCAACACACTTTGGTTTGTTCCCAAATTCCCCTTAAGATGCATTAATCTTGCCTAATTATTACATTATCTTTTCCATTTTTTCCTTTTAATCAAACATTTGATATTTTAATAGTATTTCTGGCCACTTTTTTAAATAAGATATTTTATTTTTAAACTTCCTAATTCATCTGCTTTCCTGAGATGAATATCTCAAAATGATGGATCTTTTCTTATTTTGAAAATTCAGTCAGCTTATTTGAAGACTACCAAGACAATTATAAATTGTATTTCTGTTTCTCAAATAGTGTTCATTAATGATAATGACACTTTGCATTCTTACATTGTTATTAACTGAAGTCCACAGTTTACATTCATTCTTTCTGTTTACATTTAGGCAAAGGGTTTTAACTTAGGTTTTGGTTTGATTGAATGGAGGGGCAATTGTTAGCTACTTACTAAAAGAGGAAAGACTGTAAAGGATATGTTTGGATGAAAAAGAATCAAATGTGTCTAGATGCATAAAGTTTAGGATTACTATCAAAAAACCAATGGAGTTACAAATAGTTGGATAAATCTGCAGTCAGGGATAGATGTATAAATTTGAGACTCATCAGTGGAGGTGTCAGGTTAAATTTCAAATTAAAATGGTGTGAAGGGGTGCCTGGGTGTCTCGGGTGGTTAAGCGTCAGACTCTTGACTTCAGCTGAGGTCATAATCTCATGGTTCATGAGATTGAGCCCAACTTTCGGCTCTGTGCTGATAGTGCAGAGTTCTTGGCATGCTCTCTCTTTCTCTCTCTCTCTTTCCCTGTCCCTCCCTCACTCTTTCTCAAAATAAATAAATAAACTTTCTAAAAATGGTGTGAAGAATCAGCAGGATATAAAACAATGGAGAGAGTGAGGAGAGCTCACTTAAAAAGTTCCGTATTACAGTTAAGGAGGAGAGTGGATAAATGAGGCAATAGAGTCAATAATGGGCTTTTTGCTTGCTTTTTTTTTTTTTTTTAAGATGAGAGGTATTAGAACTCATTTGTTAACTGAATGGAATCCTATGGACAGTCTAAATCTACTGATGTCAAAGGAAGACGAAATACCTGTGAGATACCTGTGCACGGAGGGTAAACACTGAGGTCCTTGCATCAGGGGCAAAGCATGCCTGTGACTGGAGGGATGTGTCCTCAGTAGGAGAGAGATTAATATGAGTGTAGATGTAGGTAACTCAGGTTTTGTGGTGGAGTGATGAGGGAGTTTGGTCTGGCTGCTGCTTTTCCTCAGTGAGAAAGTATGAGACCAGCGACAGTGACAGAGGGAGGTGTTGGGCATGTGAGGCATGAAACAGTCCGTCATCCAGTGCGGGGAAGTGGACTTGCTGGCAAAGTGTGGAAGGACTGCAAAACAGTGTTGACTGCACACTTCAGATCTGAGGCCATGAATTTAAAGTAAGACCAGACAGCACGCTGGGACTAGATGAAGCAAGGGAGGTGCCTAATGTGCAGAATTTAGGGAGGCACTTGCTCTCAGAGTCGTGCCCGGGGCGCCTCACCTGCCTCAGTCTAGTCCTGGCCTTGCCAGACATTAAAGTTTTATGATTTTCTCAAACAACATTCAGCTGCTTGAATATAGGCAAAGAAGATATACAATTGAGTTCAATCATGATTGTGATTTGGCAGAGGAATAAAATTGGTTGGAAGAAGATCATAGACCCTATGTGAGAATAAGAAGGAAGAGAAACTATCATGGGCATGAAGGATAATGACAAATTGAGTTGATACATGAATCAATACATTTAGGAGACCATAGAATTGTTGCCCTGGGGGTAGAAGGCGATATCCAGGGAATAAAAGTTGGGAGATGATGAAGTTCCTGGTAAGGACACCTTTTAGACTGTAATCATGGTAGTGGGTGGTGAGATGCATAAGAGGGAAGATCACTGGAAGTGAGGAAGTCAGCTAATGCAGAGGCCAGGATGTTGAGTCATCCAGGTGGATTATGAGGCCACCAAGAATGATAACAGGAGTAGGGAGGGAAAAGTATACAGAGTCAGATGCTAAAGTCTTCAATGAACAAAGGCTGACTAACTGATAAATGTAATAGTAATATGCCTGATTCCTAAATAATTAACTTATGATATGATTCTAATTCAAAGACATAGGTCTGTTTATTGACTGTAATAAATACTTGATAAAATAAATCAAATAAGGGAAATGAGAGCATGAATAATTGAGATTCTGTTGAAAATTGCTATTTCCTATGTCATTTTGGTCAATGACTTAAGTCTCATATATTCATTCTTTTAAGGGAGCCAAAGCTCACTAAATCAACTGATTTCATTTTTCCCTTTCTCATTTTTTTCATGCTTACCCAGTAGTGTATGTCATTATGAGAAAGAAAATGGATAAAGTTTTGTAGCAAGAATGAGGAAGGAAAGTAATAAACATGACAGTAAACTGAGTGGCTTACACTTATAAATATATTTATAATATTTTCCCATAAAGGCAAATGAATTATTCTTGCATTGCATTTTGCATTGTGGAAATAAGCTAATGTAGATCAAGGGAGCATAAGTGTAGGCAAAGGAACGGATAATGATGATGATGGTTTCCATTTATTGCACACCTATCGTGTGCCAGCCACGCATTAAGTGCTTTACATACATCACCTCATGTAACCCTCATAATAGCCCAGGGAGGTGAAAGTTATTATGCTCCCTTGATGGTTGAGAAAACAGATTTATTGAGGGTAACTTGCCCAGATTGCACAGGTAATTGGCAGAGCCAGAAATCAAACTCAGTCCCCGAATCCCAAGTTTATACTGTTCCCCAGAACAATGTTCAACAGAGCCAACATTTGCAAATAAAATCTTCATTGGATGTATCATTTTTTCCTATAGAAACATATTGAAGTGCTTGATATGCCTAGTAATAAAAATAGTTTTTTCAGTTCATTTCTTATTGAGCAGAAAATATTCTAGGAGATGTATAGTCTCTGAGAGTAGTACCTGACAAATAAGAGTGACTTCATAGCTCCACATTGTTTGTTTCCATTTCTCCACTAGTGCACATCAATTAAAAAGACTTTTTTAATTAATACACTTCAAAATATCTGAAATAGCTAAGTCTAGGAGATAGAGCCTAGGAGATACATATCTAAATACATGTATATCTAAATATATTTATATTTCTTACCTGTGTTGTTGGTAAATCATAATAAAGTGATGCATATATTGAGATGTTTGTCATTTAAAATTTTTTTCTGGACAAAATGCTGCTCAATCAGGTTTATCAGGGGTGGTCGGATTCATACAAAGGATACTTTAAATTTCTTCAAATGGAAATTAGTAAACTGCATGGCCCGTCTTAGTTTTCAAGGGTGTTCTTGGTTCCATGAACCACAGAATCAGGGTAAGCATTTGAGATGAGCCAATGTGTAATGGAGTCATTCTTCCTGTGAAAGGGTTGAAATAATTCAACTGCAAGCCTACCCCAGATTAGAAATCAGATTAGTAAAACAAGTTGCAAGGGTGGTTTCCAACATCACACTGATAACAAAGTGAAAGGTGCTCATTTGGTCCCTTCACTCTGAATGTAAAAGATGAGAAATGACATACATGCATTTCATGATGTTATAGAGAGGGTAAGTATGGATTTACTTGGGATCATTAGTTATGAGTTGAGCTTTACTATGATTTATTGATTGTTTACTCAGAAAGAAGCACTGTCTTTGGTTCAGTGTCTACTAATATTAGAGATACACTCTGATTGTGTTAAGGAGACCTTCTTTGTGAGGAAGGCAGAGGATCTACTCAGAATTGAGCACGTAATAGGCTCTCAATAGGTATTTGTTGAATAAATGTTTTGATCGGGTATGAGGATAAATAGCAAAAGTGTATGTAGTGTAGTGAGTGATATGATAGAGCAGGATAGGATTTGAAGAGGCACTTGGGCTTTTGCTCCAGGTTTAGAAGCTCAAGCTTCTTTAGATGTGACCTTTGGGCCACATCTTGGAAAGAATTATATAGAGAAGAAGGGATAGGAGGAAGGAGGAAGGGAATTTATGAATAATAACATGTATAAAAACAGGATGGTAAGAAAAGCATGGTGAATTTAGAGAACTAGATTTTAGGTATAGGTGGCATTATGTTGAAAGAGGAAAACAAATGGGGAGCCTGGGTAGCACAGTCGATTAATCATCCAACTGGCTCTCGGCTCAAACTCATGGTTTGTGAGTTCAAGCCTTGCATCAGGCTCTGTGCTGATGGTGCAGAGCCTGCTTGGGATTCTGTCACTCCTTCTCTCTGACCCCTGCCCCCCCCCGATAAACAAATGGACTCAAAAAAAGAAAAAGAAAAAGAGGAGAAAGAAGATTAGTGAGGGTGACTTGAAAAAAGCCATATATGATCACTGAGAAGTTCCTATTTTCATATGGACACTGGATCTCGTACACGCCATTGCCATAAAACCATAAAGTTATGTATAATAGTTAATACATATATGATGTTTACCATGTACTAAATATTTTACATATTTTAATTCATTTGATCTTCACATAGTCCTCTGAGTAGGAAATACTATTAGCACATTTTAAAAATGAGACACATGAAATACAGGGAAATTAAGTAAGTTATCTGAGATCATATGTCTAATAAGTGACAGAGCTGGGGTTTGAACTCAGTGATCTGGTTCCAAAATCCCACACTCCTCGCCATTTTAATATATTGCCTCTTTTTTTTAATGTTTATTTATTTTTGAGAGAGAGAGAGACAGACAGACAGCGTGCAAGTGGGAGAGGGGCAGAGATTGAGGGAGACACAGAATGGAAGCTGGCTCCGAGTTGCCAGCAGAGAGCCCGAAGTGGGGCTCAAACCCAGGACCGGGAGTTCATGACCTGAGCCGAGGTCGGATGATTAACCGACTGAGCCACCTGGGCACTCCAATATATTGCCTCTTAATACAATGTCAAGCTCAGTGTGATTTGTTGTTAATGATATTCAGTTAGACAATTATTATTTTTGTGATAATACATCTCTCATTCACTTGCTTTCTGATAGACTTTGTCAAGGTGGAGAAAAGAGATGTAGAAACAGCTAGCCTACTAGGAATTATATGTAATTCAGAGTACATTCATGAAAACGTGCTACATGAGTGGCTTTCGTCTATCTTAGGTATCATATGGTTAAAAAGATTGAGACTACTGTTGTAGGAGATTAGAGGTCATTCCATAAGGGATGTAACATTGGGGATTTTAGTTAGAGAAGTCAAATATTCCTTTTATTCATGAAGAATATGACATGATAATTTTTTGGAGTGGTATATAGATGTCAGAATTGTTGATGATGTTAATGTGAAATTCATACAGATAGGTATTTTTCCACCCAGGAATCTCTTTCCCATTTGAATTTCCATTATACTTTGTCTAGATATCATTTAAAGAATTTTCAACATCCAATCTATTCTTCTGCATTGGTGTGTACTGGAAACAGTTAGGGGGGAATGGTAATCATTATAATACCTAATTACCCCACACACTGTGCTGTGCACTTGACAGGTATTTGTGCATTTACTTCTTACAATAACTCTATGAGAAAAGTGTCATTATTATGTCTATTTTTCAGATGAGGAAACTCAGATTTAAAAGTTAACCTGCTCAAGGTCACCAGGAGTTCTGTTTTGGTGAGGCATGGCAAATGAGTTTGCACTTGAGTGTCTAAGGAATAGCTAAGATAGTACTAGTTGATTGGAGAGCTCCTATTTTATTTCCCAATTCCTCATTTTTTCTTGATTTATATATAAAGCCATTTCCCATATGAATTAATAATAATAATAATTTAAACACATACAGCTCTTTTAGGACTTCAACACATACTCATATTCATTGTTAAGTCCCCACATGATGCTTGAATAGAAAGAGAGATACAAAGTTGTGGAAATAAATGGGGAGGTGTAGTTATCACCTTTTTTAAAAAATTTTTTTATGTTTTTTAATTTATTTTTGAGAGACAGAGAGAGACAGTGCGAGCAGGGGAGGGTCAGAGAGAGAGGGAGACACAGAATCTGAAGACAGGCTCCAGACTCTGAGCTAGCTGTCAGCACAGAGCCTGACACAGGGCTCAAACCCACAAACCGTGAAATCATGACCTGAGCCGAAGCCAGATGCTCAACTGACTGAGCCACCCAGGCATCCCAAGCCATGTAGCTCTTGACTCTCAGACTAGTACTCTCTCCATGCTATCATGCAATCCTACCTCTTGTGGCCTTAGCAGTTTTGCAGATGCCAGGTATCTGTGATCCCATCAGAGATTTCATCCTGTGTCCAAATTTTAGAAACATTCCAGGAAATGGAGTAAATTACACATCTCTCCATTAAATACTTGGAAAGCACCCTACTTGCTGTTGTGTTACTGTGATTGTATTTATTTGCAAGTTATTATCTTAAGTCATCCGTGTTGTTTGATAAGTTAAATGTTTTAGAATTTTGTGATTACTGTCATTCGTTAAAAACTCTGCAGGTAAAGAACTCATTATAAAATCTGAATGTAGAGAATTAATATATATAATTATTTGTAGTATATATGTTGGGAGAGAACAATAGGGAAAGAGAGCAAGAAGGAGACACTTTCTAGCACAGTATAGAAATTAAATCCAATATGCTATGACAAGAAATTCAGGGGAGGGGCCTACAAAGAGAAGACAGGCACAAAGAGAAAGGATTGGTATCAGGTGACTTGTTGAGATAGCAAAGAGCAATCCAACAAGATGAAGCAGGGAAATGGCTGAAGCTAAAAGCTGTTACAGAGGAGGAAGGTCTATTCAGATTGTGAGGCTACATGGAAGGAGAAAACATGGCAGTAGCAATCCCTTACTACTCTTTTTAAAATGCCTATTTATTTATTTTGAGAGAAAGACAGAGAGAGAGACAGAGAGAATGTATGTGAATAGGGGAGGGGACAGAGTGGGGGAGAGAGAAAATCCCAAGCAGGATCTGTGCTGTCGGTGCAGAGCCCCACGTGTGGCTCTATCTCATGAGCCCTGAGATCATGACCTGAGCCAAAACTAAGAGTCAGTTGCTTAAACAACTGACCTACCCAGCACCCCACCTTTCTCCTTTTAAAACCTGTGATTATGTAACACTTAATAATTAGAAAATAAAAGTGAGCAGAAACTATTAAGAGAAAAGAGAAAAACTGAAAGCTTCTTAGAGAAGTGAGAGTTTAGAAAATAATATATCTCTTGAATCCTGCTGCCCTGCCCCAGTGAATTGGGGGAACTTTTATGATCTGGGACTTCCCAGCCATCACTGTTTTGCCCATTGAGAGGTTCCCAATGTTGATATACTCTTGGGCAGAGGTAGCAGAAGCAGAGGCTTAGAAGAGAGAGTGAACAGGGAATTGCTTCAGAATGGAGTTAGGTCAGAATAAAGCAAAGCTCCAGAGAATTTGTCTAGGATGTTCTCCTGCCGGATTTTGAGTTGCTGTTTGTAGTTCATATTATATAGTAGGTGTTATGCTTCAGGACATTTACACTCCTCTCTATTGACTGTCATTCTGTGTAGCAAGGATGGAATATTCAGCCTATCAATTTCTATTTATTTAACTGTTAAGTACATTGCCTAACTTGGATACTCACCATTTACTTTCTAATGTGCATAATAAAGCATGTCTTCTTCCTGTATGTACGTCTGGGCTTCTTTTTGTGTAGAAGATATTATACTATCAAGAATGACCTTGTATGGATTACAATCTTCATATCTCGTACTACACATAATATATTTTTATCTACCATTTTTTCTTAGAGAAAAATAAGCTCATTAGGTTATCTTACTAAAACTTTATTAACATTGTTTTCCAAACATTTATAGGTAGTGCGGGGACACCTGTCACTTTTAATGAAAATGGAGATGCTCCTGGACGTTATGATATCTTCCAGTATCAAATAACCAACAAGAGTGCAGAATACAAAATCATTGGGCATTGGACCAATCAGCTTCATCTAAAAGTACGTATCAGTATAAATTTGAATTAATGGATATAATTCTCAAATAGGAATGCTTTATTTTTAAGTTTGTAATACACATTTTGTTAGAATTGACTGTCTTATTATTAAGTTTTCAGAAAATGTGTGATTTTATCCTTCCTTCAACTTTGAAATATTATGGAAAATCTTAAATGTCTGTAGAGAAATCTAATATGTAGGGACTTAATGAAAGATCTCATTTCCTTTCAAGTGACTGCATCATATTTAGCGAAATTTTGCCCTTTTCTGACACTCACTTATTTACCTGTTGGTACACTGTGTGTGTGTGTGTGTGTGTGTGTGTGTGTGTGTGTGTGTGTGTTGTGGGGGAGGAATGACAGAGTTTGCCATGAATGATTAAATTTAGGCTTAAAAATAAGTGTACTTTACCTTTGTCTCATTGGAAATTGAGACCTTATGGGTACGTCTGATTTATGGAAGTGAATCATAATCTATATTTACAAACCTCTTTTGAATCACAACATCAGAGAAAGCTAATGTACGCACAGGTGATGGTTAGATCTTTTAACAGCCTTTCAGGCTACCTGCTGTCCCTACCTACCTGGGGTGCTATCAAGGCCCAAGACCCACAGGTTTTGCATTTCCTAGAAGTAGCCATGTGAGGAAAACTTAGAGAGCCCAGCCTCAGCAGGGTCCCAGGGCCTGGGGGTGGTGCTGAAGTTGGCTAGGCATTTGCCTGCCCTGGTGTCATCTACACATGGGGCTCAGTCTCCTCCTGTTGGGTCTGGCAGAGACCTGGTGGCAGTGCATGCAGGATGGCTGTGGGGTTCAGGAGCTTCATCAGTTGTGGCTAGCTGGTGGCAGCGCTCTAGAGGGTCTCTCCTAAGGGAAGGGTCTGTGGGGACATTGGATAGAGCTATGTGGTGCTGCTCCCCACCAATTATTAGGGGCTCTGGAGCAGGAAGCTGAACCTGAACATGAGAGATAAGGGAGGTCCAGAAAGGGAGCAGGACTGTCAGTGGCTGCATGAGGAGGGTGTTGGGTGACTGGAACAGTATCTGTTTACCGCTAGGTAAGGAATCAGTTCATATTTTAACAGCCATCCTGTGATAGCAGGGCACTGGCTCTTTCCAGTATAGAGAAATAAGGAACGTGTTATAGTCAAGGATTGGCTTTCATTCATTCAGCACGTCTTTGACAACTGTAATATATGACTATTTACAGGGACTTAGTGTTTCCTCTGTAGGCAGTCAGGGGCTTTATAAATACTTCAAATAAACTAGAAACATATTCTTGTACTGCCTGTTGTTCTAATGTGAATTTCATTCTTTCCCGTAATGAAAGTATCTCTTCCTGATTTCCTAAAGCCATCATAACACTGTGAGAATTGAGTTTACTTCCTAAATGAACAATTAAGTTCATTTCTTAGTCATCCTTATCCCAGCTAGAAGGTAAAAGCTTATGGTGTGCACGAGGGTGGAGATCATTCTTGTCTGTACGTGTGTAACACGCTCACATGTGCTTTCTTGTGTTTGAACCCACTCAAAAGACATTGAGTAGGTATTTTTAATACAGCTTTTTACATCTGTATCTCCAAAGAGAGCTCCTGAAGTGGCATGCTTATGCAGCATCAGTCATCAAAGTTTTCAACAAGGAAGCAGATGATGAGAAATAAGACTACAATATTTAGGATCTACTGTCTCTAAAACGACTTCCTGATAATTACCATACTTCGACATTCAATAATGCCCCCAAACAGCTTATATTTCTAACCTCTGTTTTGCTTTGTAAGACCACGTATCTGCAGCTAACTACATGCAGTAGCCTGAAGAAATCTTATCTACTGTTCTGCAACCTAAAGTAACATATATTGAAGCATACTTTTGATAAGTCTAGCAGTCATTAATGCCAATCTGAAAATCAATAGAGTTTTGTCAAAAACTCTTTTGAAAGTGAACCTATGTGAAATAAAATAATTAAACATGACAAAGAAAATTTGATAAGGGTTAAAATAGGTTAGCTACTTTTTATCCGATATCTATTAATGCCAAACTGCCTATTACATTCTTATGACTAAGGATGTACATAATAAAGTTCAGTGATTGAAAAATATGTTCACTATACTAAGATGACTAAAATATTTATATAAACAAGTATATATACACATACATATCTCTCTATGTATATGCATGATATATTTATTATAAAACTTCGTATTGAATCCCAAGCTGTTCTTTTATGTACATTTAACAGTGCATGAGAGTTTTATGTTTATTCTTGTGTTACTGTTCATAAAATATATCAAAACAATTTGTAAGAGTTATTTTTTATGCATGATTATGACCATTTATAACTAGATAGCAGTACCAGCTTTACTGAAACAGAGAGATTGCATCTCTCAGAAGAAAAGGAAGTAAATTAGAATGTGGGGAGAAGTTGTAAGTGAGGGTTGACTTCTGGAGTCTAGCAGGACAAATTGTTTCTCCTTGGATCAGTGACCTATTTGAAGGTGGAGTAGGAGGTGCGTGGAAAGTGACCAATTTATTAAAGTTCTGCTTAGACATTAGTCAAGGCACCAAACAAATCCTTTGCTTCAGTTTTCATCTGTAAAATGGACACATTAGTAGCACCTATTTTATATGGTTAAATAAGAATTAAATGAAATACTATAATGAAACATTTAGTCCAGAGCTTGGCACACACAAAATCCATAAAGGTTACCTATTCTTAATCCAGTGTCTCATGAGTCTATATGGACAGTGGGAGATATGATAATCAATATGATGAGTAAAAAACTGCTCATTACAGAGGCACTTGAATTTGCTTTAGAAAATTCTGAGACAATCTCTTCATCAAAATGCTGACCATTTGTCTCCATAGCCCATTGTTTCTTCTTATCTTTAATATTGGCCTTAATACTTTAGAAAATCAATCTACACTTAAAAAGTAACCTTTATGTAAGATAAATACAAATTTCTATATGATACCATATGGCTAAGTAATGTCAGCTAGGCAGTTATATTTTGAATGGATTTGATAAATTCATTCTATGCACATACTCTGTGCTAAATTTTGGAACTAGAGTGAATATGTGATTCTCAGGGTGCTCATAGACTGGAAGGATAGACCAGCACTAAACCAACAATGCTAGCACAGTGAGGCAGGCACATGGATGAAAGTGCACACACTGTCTCTGAACAGCAGCCCAGAGAGGTGTTCCTAATCTGGCCTGGCTGTGCTGACGGTTGTGTTGAGGACCAGGGAAGGATGCTCTCCCTATGTACTCCTCTCTCCTTGATCTATTAAACCAGATTTACAGCAGATTTTACACTCTAGTAAGCATTTATCAGCCGGTTATTGGATTGAACTCTGCCTCTTTTCAAAGATCTAGTTTTTCTGGCTGAATTCAACCATAGGACAACTTTGTACATAGACAGTGTACTTTGGAGCCTATGTGAGTGCGACAGGTTTGCTCTGAATCTACCTTAGTGCAGTGAAAGAAATTTTAAAGCAAGTAGATGGGTTTTTTTCCTGAAAAATTATGAGATGTTTTATTTCCTGAAAAACATTGTCTTTATTGTTCCAAATATTATTGCTTCATTTTCTTCATGATGGAACTAACATATGTTCTTAATGTAGCAACTACAGTCGGTTAGTATAATTGTTTAGTTTGTTTTAGGTTTTCTATTCAGTCGCCTCAGTCCATGCATGAAGGGCATGTTGTCTGAGCGTGAACTTGAACAATTAGGTCTCTCCATTTTGTTAGACTGAATCTCTCAAAAGGCAGGTGGTCCTTATTAGTGATTACAAAACAGATTATAACCTAGAGGTTCCGAGTAAACAGCAGAACCTGAACTGTGAGGAGAACAGCCAGCTGCTGCTGTAAGTCCACAGGGAGAAGGAATATGGAGGTTACTGGATGTCCTAAAATAACTCAGGGATCACTTTTTTATATTTCCAATCAGAACTTACTGTTTTTTAATTTGTTTTTTATTTTGTATTGTTTTTATTATGGTAGGAATGAGGCGGATGATTTTACTTGTTGTTTTGTTTTCTTCTCTTTTTATTCAAGTAAATAATTTGGAGATAAATCATAGTAGTAAAGGATAGCAACTTTATAAGTGTGTCTCAACCACAACTACTAGTGGCACAGTGTCAGTTGGGAAAGGTGATTTGCAGCAAGGCTTCATTGACTCTGATTTAATTTTAAGTGGATCACTCCATAGATGAGAGTAACTCTTCACCAGGTACTGAATCCTGAACCTCCATTATCTCATCTGTTAAGTGGGGATAATAAATAGACTTATTAGGAAGACTGAATGCATTAGAATACAGTGGAGAAGAATGTGACCTCAAAGTCAGAAAAATGTTTGAAGTCCAACTTTCCATTCATGAGTCTTGTAGCCATGGACATGTTATTTTACCTCTTTTAGTCTTAGATTTTTCATCTGCCTAAAAACAATCATAACTACTTCATAGGTTTCTTGAGATAATTAAAGGAAATCACATACACAAAGATTGTAGAACATTGCTTGCCACATATTAAATATTAAATGAATATAGTAATAATAATTTTTTTGTTTTGCCACAATAACTAGTCTATTACTGAGGAGCTATAGTTTAAATCTAAAATTCCATATATGCGAAGTCTTTTTTGCCTTTATTTTGATGTATTGAGTAGGGATTAACTTTAAAAAGAAGTACATACCCCATGATAACTTTTCTGTGCCTGTACAATAAACCCAAAATGTTTGTTTTAGTATTAAAAATGGGCTGCATGCTTTGGGGACAACCAGAAACTTGAACAGAATTTTTGGAGTTCAGCCCAATTAAATCTGTCTTTCCTATGTACATGTAGTATATATCATTTATAATATAAATTTTAATTTAAATATATTTTAATATGATATTTAATTATATGTATATATCTTTGCCTGTAAGTGGTTAGTCAGATACATGCTGTACTGGAGTTACCTCAACTTTCTTGGAATATAGATAGAAGGAATTCTTCAGTGTCTTCATTTGCTTTGTGAGTTTGCTGTTTTGGATAAACATTGCAAGTGTTTAACCAAAACCATTAGATTCATTAAATAGCGAAATAGCTTTTCTAGAACGAAGGGTATTGAAATAGCCTTGAAGTAAAGATGGATTGAATGAAGTTGGAACAGTGTTTGAGGGGAGACTTGACCCTTTATTTGCTTGGACTCTTAGAAGTCATGCATTTTCTCTTGCCTCAATTTCCCCATTTGCAAAGTTGCCTACATTTAGAAATTCTCTTCCATACCATTGTCAGTGCTTATTAAAAATAGTTCACCCTGTGAGGCCAGCATATACAAGCTCTCCCTTTCCCACAAACCGTGAATGTAGAGCCAATTCTCTGAGACCTTTCACTACATTCTGACAGAACTTTAGATGCCACTGTAGTTCCTGTCTTTATACTCCACTCTGAAAAGACTATTCTGCTTCCATGCCTTACAAAAAGATGACTAATGGTCAAAACTATATTTTTGTTTATTAGATGCAAATATATTCTTTTCTAAAAAAGTCATTTTGGGGTCAGTAGTTATTTCTCTGTTTAGGAGAAAACAAGCATTTTTGACATGTTGAGCAAATGTCAAGGTGATTAAATTTTAACTAGGTTCTTGCTAGCCCAGAGTAGGTGCTCAGTAAGTATTTGTTAAATGTCATTAATAATATGCTGATATTTTCTAAATACTGACTGAATAGGGGACAATGATTATTGATTAGGAAGTAGACTTGTGCACAGATTATTTATTCAGTGACTGCTTCCTGCCAGCAGGATGCTAGTGTTGATGAGTACAAGGTTCGATAAATTAAACTTCCAGATATTAAAAGATTTGCAGTTCATTAAAGGAAACTATACAGTTGAATAACTACAATAAAAGCATAACTAGGGACAGATTAAAGAACAAACTATGAATTCAGAAGGTGTAACGATTACTTCCAACTACAAGGACTGGATAAAATTTCTTGATAGATGAGGTTCAAACTGATATTAAGTTTCTCTGGTGGCCAGAAATGTTTGCAAGAGTGTATAGTCCATGAAAAAAGCATCTATCCATCCATTCATCCATCCATTCCAGAATAAAGTGCCTTCAACGTGCCACTGCTATGCTGGGTGCTGTAATGATATAGAGGCATTTCAGATTCAGTTCATAGGGTCACCCCTGAACGAACACTAAGTAGGAGCAGAATCCAAAGAAATATCTTGTTCATGAGTCCACATTGCATCCATCCATGTTCCTTTAGTCTTGTCTGTCTTAAACACACATTCTTATTGGTAAAGTTTGATTAGTATTCACAGAGAAACATATTCTGTTTTGGTCTGGAGACTGGGAAATTGGGAGCTGTTTTGATCCAAGTGGTTTGCTATATCCCTGTGGAGAGAAGTTGGGAAGACCCTAATACTTGGATAGCCTGATGAGAAAAGCCTGACATTAGAAGGTCCCTAACACTTGTCCTCAGAGAAGCACTGATAATTTAGGGCAAAGAACCTATTGTACTTGTCTTGGAATGTTTAACAATTAGCACAATGTGGGTCTCATTCAGTGTTGATTAGATAAATTAAGGAACTAAAAAATAAAAGTACTGTTATTTTTACAAGACCATAAAGGTGAGCTGACTGTAAAATACTAATCTGGAGATAAGGTATAACCTAGAGCATACAGGTAAGGGTAGAGCTCAGAGCCATAACAGTAATCAGGGATGAAGTCAGATACAAAAGCCAGAAAGGAGACTCTGGTTCAGGATACATCTAATTGAGCCCCATAAAGAAAAAAGGAAAATCCAAAATCACACAGAGGAGTAAGAGGGGTATACATAGGGGCCCCACATAAAATTCTGCAGGACTTACTGTTATTATAACCACTGGCTTTTGTTCCTGCCATGCCATTTGCAGGGCTTTCTATACCCTGTAGGACCTCAGTGTTGCTTAGTGGCTTCAATGCTTACCTTAAAAGAACAATATCCATTGCTGCCTGCCTGACAGATTCTCTCTGCCTTATCTGTCCATCTAAGTGGTTTGAGGCTTGTTCCATAAGATACATTATATAGTAGGATAAACAAACAAACCAGGGAATTAGGAAGGAAGAATAAAGAGAGTTAATAAATTTTAGTTAGTAGTCAAGTCAATGATGATTTCCTCATTAGTAATTGGCTGCTCAGTAGAGTAAGAAATAGCCATGCTGATATATTAAGAACAAAATTATGCCATATAAATATATGGTTTCCCAAATAAAGAGCTTCCAATGTGCCATTGCTGTGATATTTTAGGAATACACAAATATATGCCACATAAAATTATGGTTTAATCTGATTAAGATTTGAGATTCTGGAATCAATTACATCAATCTTGTTGGAGGCAGATTCCTGGAGTAATCTAATAGTATCCAGGGAATCTACTTTATCAAGGAAATATAAGTAGAACATTAAAAAGCCTATCATTGATAAAAATAGAAGAAGGTATAAGTACTTAAATAGCTATTTTAATAAAAATTGTGACAATGACACAGAAAGGGAAATGAAAACTAAAAAATGATAGAGATCAAATTAGAAAAGTCAAGTAAAAAATATGACGCAAGTCCAAGAAGGACATAACATAAAATAAAAAACACTTCTTTATACCAACACCAAAGATGGACAAAGGAAGATGGTGATTCTAGACTTTTATGGGTATAATAAAGTAACAAAAATTATAATAAATGGCATTTAAATCCCTATTCTAACCTTGGGAGAAGTAAAGTAAGTACAATTTTAACATGATGAGCAGAATAGGAAAGGTTAAAATAAGGTTATAAACATAAAATGATAATGTAGAATAGAGGAATAACTACTAAAAAAAGTAATTTTCTTATGGTAAAATTGCTAAAATATATGTGAACCCTGTATGCTAGGGTACTTTTAAAAAGCTCAGTGGGCGCATCAGTGTTATTTAAAATCTATAATGTGCAAGAGAATTACAAGTAAGAACTGGAAAGTATTATATATGAATAAAATATGTCACCCCAGCTATAGATAGAGGTCAATAGCTGATAAGGGCATGACACTAAAAAGAATAAAGTTACTATATCTGTTGACTGAATCAAAAGTTTAGCATGGCATCTTTCCTCAAAATTTCCAATTTTTAAGGAAGAAAAATAGAGACATAACCTGGATCTTCCCCAAAGTCCCTTATAGCATTTTACTGAGGTTATCAATCATTACCACTAAATGAAGTTTTAGAAATGTACAGTTGTGTATAAACTCAGGGATTGAAACATAAATACATAAGTAAATGACAGAGTGATACAACAAAGACACATAAAATTACCATATTTTACTATTATTTGATTGCTTTTGTTCTAAAATAATTTTTTAAATTAAAAAAATTAATGTTTTCTTTATTTTTGAGACATACAGAGCATGAGTGGGGGAGGGGCAGAGAGAGAGAGAGAGGGAGACACAGAACCTGAAGCAGTCTCCAGGCTCTGAGCCGTAAGCACAGAGCCCAACATGGAGCTCGAACCCATGAACTGTGAGATCATGACCTGAGCCAACGTCAGACACTTAACCTTAACCAACAGAGCCACCCAGGAGCCCCTAAGACCATTTTTAATTAAACTTATTTTAAGATGATTGCAGATTCACATGCAGTTGTAACAAATAATAAAGAAAGATCTCATGTCCCCTTTGCCTATTTCTCCCCCACAGTAACATCTTGAAAACTATAGTGTAATATTGCAACCAGGACATGGACATTTATATGGCCCACCAATTTTGTTTAAAACTCCCCAGTTTTACTTGTACTCATCTAGTGTCTGGGGGCGGGCAGTGTAGTTCAGTACAGTTTTGTCACCTGTGTTTGTCCATGCTTCTACCATGATTGTCAAGATACAAAACATTTTCATCACCGCAAGGATCTCCATGTTGCCCTTTTATTGCCAGATCCATTTCCCTCCCGTATGCCTCCCCCCAGTACCTGGCAACAACTCACATGTTCTCTATTCTACAGATTTGTCATTGCAAGTAAATGGAATTTATGTATGTAATCCTTTTGAGTTGCAGCTTTTTTCATTCAACATAATTTCCTCAAAATTTATCCAAGTTGTGTGTTCCTTTTAATTGCTTGGTAGTATTCCACAGTATGACTGTACCAAGTTTAACCATTCACCCTTTGAAAGACACCTGCAAAATAATAATGAATAAAGCTGCTGTGTATATTTGTGGAGTTTTATGTAGAGAGAAATGAGGAAGAGTGATACCTTATCTCAGAACTGAATGAAATTCATTTTTATATGGCAGTTTTAGACTTATAGTTAACCCTTTAATATAGACTATTTTTAGAAAATAAGAAACAGAACATTATACCTTATCCTTACACCTTGGATAGTGATGCCTTAGATGTGGTAAACCTACCACAATTGCAGCAAATGTACCTAACAAGAATAAGTTCTCATTTAAAAGCAATACCACATAGGTCTAGCTCCTTTTAACAAAGTGGCATGTGAAAACAGACCTGTGTTCTTTCTTCTCGTGCTTCTACTTTCCATCCTTGCCTGTTGCTGTCTGT
The DNA here is from genome assembly GCF_006229205.1 of Suricata suricatta. Lineage (NCBI taxonomy): Eukaryota > Metazoa > Chordata > Mammalia > Carnivora > Herpestidae > Suricata > Suricata suricatta. The sequence continues at coordinate 24,695,420 of NC_043701.1, forward strand.
GGCACTAAAAAAACTTTTACTGAGTTTCCAAGACTTTTAAAGTTGTCCCTCCTCTATCTTTCTGAAGTTGTTCTAATACTCTGATAGGCTTTGCTGTATTAGTTCTCATTTGACTCCTTTGTAGCTATCAGGTCATTTGGTACATGTATTTCTCTGCATTCAGGCCATGGTTTTAGATTCCAAATATCAGACATGACTTCTAGATTAAGCTACTGTGTAATCTTCGAGACTACTGATCTAAACTCTTTGTAAAAATGTTGAAAGGGAACCCAAAGGGACAGATTACGATGGAAATTTTCTAGTACAAATATACTTTGAGCTCGGTATCTGTGAATAGATTTTTTAAACTTGTGCAACTAATTACCCTATCCTTAATATTAATCAAAGAACCAGTTGATTTTTATAAATGGGGTGTGATTCGATAGGGATGTGATTCAATAGGTGTGTGATTTCATGTTCTTCACGGTACAAATGGACTTGACGGACAGACTCTATGAGATGCCTTGGCTCTCACTAATCCTGAGATAGATTTGTGCTTTACGACTTAATATTTGGAGCCTCCGTTTCCATGTTTATAAAATAAATTAAATATAGACTTTCACTAAAATTCCTTCCAGATCTATTACTTTCTAATTGAATACTTCAGTAGGGAGCGTTATATGTATTTTCCTGTTTATTTATTTATTGTTTCTTAGATGAAAAAAGTACTGTTGGAGCACCTGGGTGGCTTAGTTGGTTAAGTGTCTGACTCTTGATCTCAGGTCAGGTCCCGATCTCAGGGTTGTCATTTCAAGCCTCATGTTGGGCTCCATGCTGGGCATGAGGCTTACTTTAAAAAAGAAAGAAAGAAAGAAAGAAAAGGGTAAATGTACTGTAAAAAAGTATAAGGCCTCAATCATTCATCTATACAGAAGTGATGCTACAGTGTAAACCTCACTAATCAGAGGTCTTATGTGATTAGTTGCAATTTGGGGCATTAATTTAAAGAAGCATGGCTGCTTACAGTCTATGAAAACTAAAACAGAAGTGGGAAAGTTTACCTTTGTTTTAATAAAAATGTTTAAATTATTAATTAATTAACATTATTAATTAAGTAATGATACTTGTTATCTTTTGATTTTACAGATACACATTTTTATAATATGCTTTAAAAATAGGACTGTGCTATAGGGAAGCTAAGTTTATTCTATTAAATGGACCAAAAATCAAACAGCTAAGTAGAAATAACTAATGTGATTTGAGCAATGCTTGTTTATTTGGAAATTGCTGTTCAGCAAAGATAAAAAAGAGCTAAGTTCTATGTGAAGAATTAGGAGACATCACAGTAGAGAAGAAAAGGCCATAGCTGAGCAGTAAGTGAGAGCTAGGCTTATTTTTGCTCCCATAAAAAGGGGGAAATAAAATGACTTCAGAATTCCCATTATGCTATCTCAAACTCGGTTGCATTAAGCTTGTGACTTTGAGACAATGAGCCCATGAGCATTTATTGCCCTTCACGTTGCACACAGTAAGCAGCTTTATGTTTAGAGGTAGATGTACCAGGACTCAGGCACAGAGATCACATCTCCATTCTGCCTTCATGCCTGTTTATCCATTTTCTGGTTCCCCCAGACTTCTTCCCACTCAATCAGGTTTTCACATATTTGTATGTTAAACTTTTCTCCTGAGATGAAGTTTCGCATCTGTTACTAGCTGGATAAGCAATTACTGGGCATTGCCTGGAAAACAGAATTTTTTCATGTCCTTTAAGAGATTCTTAAGAAATAATTGGCCTTAGAAAGTTAATGCCATTCTACCATCCTTATGACATAGCCTCCCACCAGACAAGTGGCTCATTTTTCTGAGACTGTGGTGACTCGGAAAATTAGAAGATAGTCTCTCTCACAAAAAGATAAAAAATAATAATTCTTTCTTCTAAAAGTGTTGGAAACTTGAGGCTGAAACAACTTCCAAAATGATAACTGTGGGTCTCGTCCAAGTCAGCATTTTCTCAAATGCCTTTCTGGAAGGCTGGTTCCGCGGGTTTTAAATAGCTGCTCTATATGCACACAAAGGCTCTCTGGTCAAATAAGTTTAGGGAATGTTAGGACAACTGTTTTTGTTTTCTTTTGTTTTCCTGCAATATTTGTTAAGCCTTTAATATGCTAATGCACAGCATGGCTGACTGAGAAGGAGGCATCAAATGTACTGTTTAATAAATTGATTTGACCATGAATCCCTTTTTATTTGAAGAACATTTTGTGGAACTAATATTCCTTGAAGCTCACTTTGAGAAATATTGGCTTAAAATGAATTTTCCGCCTAAGTTGAAATTTACATTTATTAACTCATTTAATCCTTATCATAACCCTATGGGTTAGTTACTGGTAGAATGACCACTCTTAGAAGAGAAAACTAGGATTAACAATAAGGGGTATATTTAAGTTCACTCAGCTAGCAGAAATCTAAGTGAAATTCATGGGCACACACGGCCCACTCCATTGTGAGGGCTTATAGGAATACTGAAGAAGGAGAATCAAGATGAAGTGGTGAATGATTGCACATATGGGAAACCAGGAAAAAGGTGGGCCCATGATAACTCTGAAGCAGAAGAGAATGCAGGAGAAAGATTTTAGGGAAAAGGCTGCCATAGGAGAAAGCTCCAAGGAGGAAGTCACCCTGAATCTAGATGGAGCTTGAATGTTCTGGGCATGGGACATGAAGGCAACACACAACAAGGATAGAGAGTAGACTGCACAAAGGCAGAGAGGGGGAGTCTAGGAATTTGCATGAATAAGAGAGGCAAAGGGGGGACACCTGGATGGCTAGGTTGGTTGAGCATCTGACTCTTGGTTTTGATTCAGGTCATGATCTCACTGTTAGTGAGTCAGCACATCCGGCTCCTGCTTGCAGTTCAGAGGCTGCTTGGGATTCTCTCTCTCTCCCTCTCACTCTCTGCCCCTGCCTACTCATTCTCTCTCAATAAATAAATAAATAAATAAATAAATAAATAAATAAATAAACAAACTTAAAAAAAAAGAACAGGAAATAGGAAGGGGAATCATAGAAGATCTATTTAAAAAGTGATTTTTAATTTGGATCTCACTTTGAGTGTGGGTATCATCAGTCACTGGAAGGAAATGACTTAATCACACCTGGGCATTAGGAAGATTACATGCCATCAGTCTACAAAAAAGGTGGCTTTCAGAGACAATTGTACCTTAACAATGCCACTTGACTATTTACATTTTAGTGAATAGGCACACTTTAGATGTAGGGCTTATTGGCCACAAAAAGAAAATTATCCCTTATTCTAACCACAACTTTTTTAGTAGTTTCTCAAAAGGGATAAGGAGATTTTATTTTTACCAAACATTTCAGTCTATCTTTAGTATTTTCTTGAACATCATATTGATCTGATGTAATTTTAAGGAACTTAGGGCATTTTAAGGCAGGGATAACAACAGTACAAAATTTAGTATTTGTATAATGTTGTTGATAACAGAGTACTAAGCAGATATCTTAGAGTTTGATTTTTACTAATTCCTCCCCCCCCCCTTTTTTTTTTAGCATATGTAAGTGAACAGTACAGTGAACAAACTCAGGAGACATTGTGGCTGAGCTTCTAGCTCAGGTGACAAATTATAGACACTCCTGGGACATCCCAGAAAATAGACAAGTAAAAGTTCTTTTGCCAGAATACCAAGTGATTTTGCCTTTTCCGCAAAAAATTCCAAAAAAACTAGTTGGCCAGCGATGAAACATTCTACCAGCATCAGAGCAAAGCCTTGTTGTAATGTCCATTGCCTGCCATAGCTTATTAAAATGTCACTGCTCCGGGACAGCTGCTGAGCCAGTCAGCGCAGTAACAGCTCTGAAAGCTTTCCTCATCGAGGAAGGTGGAGGCTCCTATTATATACCAGATCCTAGTTTACTGAATCTTTTTAAAGGTCAAAAAGGTTTTGTATGTGAAAATACCTTGTGAACTTCAACATGCTGAAGAATTACTAGCTCTTACTCGTGAGGATCATAATTGTTTTGTATAGAAGATAACAGTCACACAACGTCACATTAAAAAAACATTTCGGGGCACCCGAGTGGCTCAGTCGGTTAAGCTTCCGACCTTGACTCAAGTCACGATCTTGCAGTTCGTGAGTTTGAGCCCCGCATCAAACTGACTGCTCAGAGCCTGGAGCCTGCTTCGGGATTCTGTGACTCCCTGTCTCTCTGCCCCCTCCCAACTCACGCTCTGTCTCTCTCTCTCTCAAAAATGAAACATTAAAATAAACAGTAAAATTTTTTTAAAATTTGAACTTTGTCACTTTATCATTTGGAAATATTTTTGACATATATTGAGGTATGCATAAATTTAGTCAGAATTGGATTTGCGTACATTTCAGCAGAACTGAACTTCTAATATTTAGTTTCTTCCCATGTTTGTGCCTCTTTTGGTGTGTGTGTGTGTGTGTGTGTGTGTGTGTGTGTGTGAAGTTCAGTCTTTTACCCCTATTTAGAAAAAGAACTTTCTATACCTACTTTATATAAAACAACACCCATGGAAAATTCTGGTACTACAACTGGCACACGGAGTAAGTTCTCAGTAAATGTGGGTTGAATCTGAAAAATTTTATTGTAGGTTTGTCACTTTGCCATTTCTCCCTTACTTAATGTGGGTAAGGACAGATGGGAAGGAAAAAAATATGTTATTTTCCTTTTAATTTTTTTAAGCTTATGAATTGTTCTATAGCCGACATATAAAATAAAATACTCCTAGCATTAGAGAGATAAATTAAAGACCGAAGTTAAAAGCAGTCATTGTTCACAAGTGTGCCTTTTTGCAGCTTTTCGGCAGATCTTATTTATTGGCACCTACGAGATAGCTGCCCTTTGCGAGGGAGCCCGCACCACTCAGGGGCGCACCTCTGGAGCATGGCAGCCATCTGCTGCCGCTCCCTAGTGGCTGCCCCCAAACTGCCCGGTTGTCTAAATGGTGAGCGGAGGAAGAGAAAGGAGCAGCTTTGTGGAGCTTTGTGGCTGCCTCTGTCCCCTCCTCACTGAGCAGATCCGCCGCTGGGCTCTCGGAGCCGGAGAAGGAGAAGTAGGAGACGTGCTAGAGCGGGCGGCACTCCTCTCCACGCCAGTGGCTCGTTCCTCACACAAACCCCAAACCTCTTTTCTGCCATCCTTCACCCTGCTCCTGACTCTTCTTCCCATTCCTCCTGCAGGATGCTAAGTGGGAATGGGTCAGGACACTGAGGGGCTGTGCCCAGAGGAGTGCCGGATTCAGGCCAAACTGCATTCTGCTTTTCCTTTTGCCCCTTTTATTTTTTTAATCAAAAATTCTTCCTGTGTCAGAAATATATGTAAATACCTCATTTCATGTAGCTTCAAATCAATCCGCTATCATGACATGGCGGTTTTTATGTAACAGGAACAGTAGGAATATAAGAGGATTAACAGTTTTTCCCTTGAGTCTTCTCTTTAAGGAGAATCATCTTGGCTGTCCCGAATCATGTCTGTGAATGAGGGGAGAGTCAGGAATCATTGAAATAAGCTTGATTGACTTAGGTTGAGAAAAGGGAGAAGAAATGAATTTATCTAGCACATGAGAGGTAGAGGAATAAAGAAAGGAGCATGGGCTGGTTTGGTGGGAGATTTCGAAAGTTGAAAAAGAAGAGAGTTTTCCAAGTAGCTGCTAAATGTAAAAGGTACATACAGAGAGAGAGAAGGGAGGAGGGAGGCCGGGAGAGAAACAAGACAGAGAGAGAGTGAATGAATGTTTGAGATCAAGAAACCTTTTCTAGAAGAAAGCATGCTCAAAGGGGCACAAAAAGATTTTAAGACACTGTGCTTGGTTAGATGGGTTACACGGAGATTCATCTTTTGGAATTGCTGAGAAACTTCCATAAATCTTTAAGTTGCTTCCAAATTATTTTTTGGATATTTAGTCACTATGCTGTAGTGCTATGAGGCAGCTGCATTTTCTGTGGTGATAGTATTTGAATGGAAAGTGTCTTGCCTAGTGTTTTTTAGAGTAAATCTTTACCTAGAAGTAGATTGGAATGGGATTTCAGTATTTTACAGCTTGGAAATTTCACAGAAATTTCCAAATGATTAGATGTTATCTGTGGTTGTCCTGGAATACTATAGCAGAGCGGAAACTCTGAACTCCTTCTCTGATATTAGAATAATGGTTTGGAATGGTGATCTGCTGTTTGGCTTTGAAATATTGTGTGGGTTTTGTTTTTACTCAGTATTAAGTAAATTCACTAAATTGAGACAGCCTAAGAGTTTCCTTTAGGTAGTTGCAGATTGGAAATTAGCTCTTTAACCTCACCTCATAAGATATCAAATAACTTAAGAAATGAGAGACCATTCAGAATGGACACAGGAGGTCTGGCAGCCAAGTTGGATCTGCTTATGTCTTAAAGCCCAGCACCACTGAGGCTCTACTCCGAGGAGTTAGACTTGGGTACCAACAGTGTTAGTAGGGATCCTTGTCCATCAAGGTCAGAAAATGGGGAGGGTTTCCTACTGAAATAGAAAATCAATGGTAAGCCATGGACACCATAGAGCTGGCAACTACAGGATTTGGCTCTAGGATATTTTCCTGGATTCAAAGACTGCACAACATATGCTTCAGAAGAAGACTGTTCTGCTGATCTAGAAAGGGAGCTGTAGAGTCAGTGGGGGTTTGGGGTGTAATAAACTTATCATTAGGTTTTGATAATAAGGATTGAAGTCTCTACCATGTGTTCAGACTGGAGGGAATTTATACTCTGGGCCTGTGCAGTCAGAATCTTCACTGAGTGTTTACTGAATAAAACATTTAAAAAAATAATCAAAAAATAGTGGGAGCAGAGAGGTAGAGAACAGAAATAGTGCAGGCTGGTGTCTGAGGAATTTCTTTAAAGTTTTTAAAAGAAGGAAGAGATTTAGAGACAGTTGAAAGTATGAGAGACATTAAAAACTAGGAAACAATGACCCCATATGTTGTGCTCTATGTTATGAATTCAGACCTCTTTTAGTATTTGTGAGTGACATCAATGCATATCCCAATAACTTTTTATTATTTTGGTGTGAATTTAGTTTTTAAAAATTATGTAATACTGGACCCAAATCACATGGTACATTGGCTTTGAAAGTGTTAAGGATATTTAGAGCAGAGGAAACTGAGGCTCAGGAAGTAGAAATGGTTACTCACCCTTGACCACTGGTTACTTAGCCCTTGACCAAGATTACAGCTGCCCCCACTGACCTCCATCATGTGTCTTTTTAACCACTCTAGGAGAAGAGTGGGTGGAGGTCTGGAGATGGAGGCCAATGGTTGGGTGATGGGAGAAATATATTTGGTGTAAGGCCTAAAATTCCACAATTTGGTGCCAGAGTAAGAGAGACATAATACAAGAAAAGAAAAGAAAACTTACCTTGGTGATTTAGGACATAGAGGGATCTGTTAAGGGACTGGTGCCTCATAATGGAAGAGTATCAGAGTCAGAAATGTAAGGGTATCATGGGGCACCTGGATGGCTCAGTCAGTCGAGCGTCCAACTCTTGATTTCGGCTTAGGTCATGGTCTCATGACAGCGAGGAGCCTGCTTGAGATTCTCTCACCCTTTCTCTCTGCCCATCCCCTGTTCATTCTCTCTCTCTCAAAATAAATAAATAAACTTTTAAAAATGTAGATGTATCAGAATAAAAATATATAGTATATGTATGTAAATAAATATAATGCTCCTGAGTTCCACATTGACATTTGATTTTTTAGTTATGATGATTTGGTTACTAATTTTCTTTCTTTCCCCAGCTTTGAAAACAAGACTCCTGGGTCAGGTAGCGGATTTTGTTTCACTCCCTAAAGTGTCTGTTTTCTATCCTTACAGTGTGTGGTAGCTCACAACCAATTGGGGGAAAAAACCACCAGAGAATTTAAGAGGCTGGCAAGTACGCTGGGTCTGAGACAGCTTGGAATTCAATAGGGCTGACAGAAGACAGTGAGTCATGTTATGCTATCCTGGCCTAATCGAGTCAGTATTCATCAGGGAACCTCTGCACAGGAAGTGCCGATTCCACGCCTTAACGGCCAGGGCAATCGATAGCATCAGACAATAGATGTAGTCTCGGGCCAGCCAGCAGAAGAGTTCCAAAAAAAGGAGGCTGCTTGAAAAAAAAAGTGCATTGCACTTTGTGAGTGTCTAATTAAAAAGAAAGAAGGAACAAAAAAGAAAGAAATGGAGTTTCTTGTTGTCCTGCGGGATTTCAGGTCACGATGCATTTAAACACTTAACTGTGTCGGACAAAAAAGCAAGGTAAAAAAAAGAAAAGAAGCAAGGTGAAAAAACAGAGTTGGAAAACATATCTAAAGATTCAGGTAGTTAAGATTTTTAACAAAGACCAGGCCTGAAGGTACAGCTTTATCACTGAACATGTGATAGGTGGGGAAATTCTTAGCCCCTAAGAATTGGTACTTTTATGTCTGACATCAGAATGTATTCATGATGAATACATGGCTTTCCAAATCCATCACAACCTTTTCTTTCTTTTTTTTTAACAATTTTTTCTTTTTTTTTTTTTTTTGAGAGAGAGAGAGAGAGAGAGAGAGTGCTAGTGGGGGAGGTTCAGAGAGAGAGAGGGAGACACAGAATCCAAAGCAGGCTGTCAGCACAGAGCCAGACATGAGGCTTGAACCCACCCATGAGCAGTGAGATCATCACCGGAGCCAAAGTCAGACCCTTAACCCACTGAGCCACTCAGGCAGCCCTCATCACAACCTTTTCTTAACCCCTACATCTGTGCTCAGATTTCCTTGACGACTTGCGGCGCCTTCACTTGATCATGATGAACTCTGTGCTTGTCTACTGAAGAGCTCTATACTCCACTGAAATCAGTGAATTCGCTTATGTCCAGCAACGCTGAGGAGTTTAGTAGTCTGCTAACAGTAGTCCAATTTTTGATGTAATGGTTTATTGATTATTAGTTGTTACTCGCAGCTAGCACACTGAACTACATTATTGACTGAACCCAGAATTATGAATTTAGTTTCCAGGTATTTAATGATGAGGGTGGTACCATTTAAAATGGCATTTTAAGGTTGGCCTTTAAATTTATTTTGAAGTTTTTATTTTAGAAAACTGCTTAAAGTGGGAAGTAAGACTATCTGATTGTACCTTTCCAGACATGGCCTCCGTGCAGAAAGGCAGTCTCTTCTAGGTATTTACCAGCTCTTTGTGTTTGTTCTTATTTTGTTTTGTTTTGTTTTGGTGACAATTCCAAATATTATTTTATATCTTGAATCCTTCATTAAGTTATCTACAAATTATGATAAGAAAGGTCAGAACTTGGTTCACTTTTGCTACCCTTCACTCTCTCTCCTCCTCCCTATGATTGTTGTTATGGTACTGTGTTGAGATTCTGGTTTTTCTTCTGGTGAATTTTGTAACCACAGAAAAATATACTTAAGCTTCTATTTCTGGCTCCAATCTGTTGAGGTATATTTTATGATACAGATCTCAACTTTTTGCTTTATAAGAAAAATATATTAAAATGTACCCACTATATTACCCTCTTTCTCCTCTTGTATACAACCCATTTTTTTAGCCTCACGTTCACATCATTAAGTTGTTAATATTGACATTTGGTCCTGTGAGGACAATCGCTGCTTCTCTTTCTTTGTCCCTAGATTGACTCCAAAAGTAGAAAAGGAATAAACATTTACATTATTATGACCCTGTACCCATTAAGGTCTGGGCTAAGACTCCATTTCTTCCTCCAAAAGACCTGATGCCATAAAGCTGGGCCACCCTGAGCAGAATGTTGATGGCATCAAGGTCAGATGGGTTCATTTTTCTTATGCTCAGTCTATTGCTTAACAGTCAAATGTATTGTTCTTTGCTTTATATTTAGACTTCAAAAAATATTTGTCCTGGTTTTCCAATCACTATATTGCCTGTTTTCTCTTTCAGAGTCGTTGTTCTCTTTCTTCCTCTCTCTCTCTCTCTCTCCCTGTTTCCCTCCTTCCCTCCCTCTCTCTACATTATAATCATGAGTCTTCTTCAACCACCTTAGAGACTTCCCTTCTGGACCTCTCTGTCTCCTTGTTCCCAGCTTTACTGGTTACTTTGTGAGTTTGGTGTATAACTGCCCTGAATTCCCCTCTTGGATAGAATACCATTTCATGAATTTCATGTTTTCCTCTTACATAATTTACTTCCTACATTTTTAGGATATGTCTTCAAATAAATTCCCATGCTAGGGTCCAAGGGAAGAAAACTCTCAGTAAATTTCTAAAAAAAAATAGCTGTATTCTACCTTGTACTTCATTGATGGCTTTGTTGGATCTAGATGCATTGATAGAAAATTATTTTCCATCACAATTTTGAAGGAATTACTTGGTTGTTTCTAATACTCACTACTGCCAATAAGAAATACCTGACGTGATTTGGTGTCCTCTGTCATTCTTTGTACAGGGGACTCAGTGCACCCTTCCAGTATGAAGATTAATATCCTCAGCACTGGATATTTCTTTGTATTATTTATTAGCTATTATACTACCCCTCAATCTCTTCTGATTTTTCTTTTTGGAATTCTGTTAACCAAACATCATACCCAATGGGATGACCCTTTATCGCTCTTACATTTTCTCTCATATTTATCTTTTTCCTGTATACATTCTACATGTTCTCAATTTTATCTTCCAGTCTAACTTTTAATTTCAGCAATGATACTATTATCTGTAATAGAAGCCTTTTTTATCCCTAGTATTCTCTTTTAATAGCATCCTATTTTGTGTCCATCAGTGAATTTTCCCCTTGAATACCTAGGAATAGATGATTTACAGTTTTTTAAAGTTCCTTTTCATTCTGTGGAATTACTCCCTTTCCTCCAAGATCAGAGACTTTTCAGTTTGTTTACGTTTTCCTCTCTCTTTCCCTTTCCTGCTGTTTGGTGATAGCTGGTTTAGGAAATTCCTGAATACTTGGAATGAGTTTCCTCTGCTGCTGTGAAAGATTGACTTTCCCCCTTCTGAATCTCTGATCTGAAGAAGTCAGATCAGGAATTCTGTGCAGGTGGGAAGCGGACTGGGCGGCATAACTACTGGCAGTTGAAAAATGTTTGTTCTCCTGAGAATGGCCAGCATACACACTAGAAGTCTTGGTATTCTCAGATATTTGTTCAGTTTCTTTAAGGATGCCCTCTGGTTTCTTGCCTACAAGTAGATGCCAGTTGAATGGAGTGAACATCTTATCCTGGTTCTGTAATACAAACCGTCAGTGATCCTGCACATCTACTATTTTCATCTACTATTATAAAATTCAAATTTCTTGCTGTATCTGGGTGTTATATCTTCATGGAGTTTCCTTTGAGCAACTTGGTTTTCTTTGAAGCAACCTAGCAGTATATTTTAGATTGTCAATTCTCCACTTATTTTTATCTATCAACCAATCAACCTTCATTTTCTATCTTTCTGGTATTTATTTAAAATGTCCCCATTGGTGAAAACTCCCTTTATGCTTTGTGGGATTACGTAGTCTCCAACGACTTTATTCTTTCTTGCAGAGTCCTGCAGAGGGCCCCTGCAGGGATGGTTGGCAAATTCATGAGCCCACTCCTTGTCCTAGTCTAGCAGTATCAATGTGGTTTGAAAGTGACCTCATGAAATGTTATCTTAGTTGTGAAGAGATAATTGTCTATTAGTTATATAGCTTATTAGACTTGGAAAAGAAATGACAGACATCCCAGGAGTGATATTTAAATATGGTCATAACTTAAGCTGCCAACAGTCTAAATATATTTGTTTAGGCAAGATTCTGTTGGGATATTTATGAGTGAATATATGAATTAACTGGATACCTGCTTTCCAAAAAAAGTTCTGGATTATGTTTTTGCTCCTCCACATGTCTCCTTTCCTAGGATGGGGTAGCCAGAGGAAGTGGTAACTTATGGAAGGGGATGTGTAGCTTTATAATTTTGCATCAGTGGTATTCAGGGAAGGAAGGTGCTTTTCAAGAGCTCTTCAACCTTCCAATAAATAGGTAATAGGAATAGTTTTAGACTAAATTATTCATTACCACTTATAAAGCTTCTTTAGAGACTTCTAGTCCTTGTCAGTGGGCAGATTGCTTCCTAGGAGTATAGAAGATATTTTGAATTTCTAATTTCTAGTTTATTTTATATTCATACAATGAAGTTGGCTATTGCAGCTGGAGTGGCTTAATTATTTGAGCCCTAAAGTTATAATTCAAGAAATATCCTACCTGACAGATGTTTAGGACCCATATCCCATTCCATGCTCACTGATGCAAAGACTTTTCATCCACCATTATTCTATACTATCTCCCAGAAGGGGAATGCAGGTGAACGCTAATCAAATAGAAGATAACTAAAGGCCAGAAAATATAAATATGTGATGTAGAGAGTAGGCATGAGGCAAAGTGCTGAGTGAAAAGAAATGAGCTGGGAAAGGAGCTGTGGGCGGCGGGGTGGGGGGAGTAACTAGAAACCAGAAGAAAATATCAAGTTAACTTTAGGAATCAAGGAGATTGGAAGGGTGGGGAAATGTGATGCAGCCTGGAGCCAGGGAAGGGTTAGGAGGAAAATCAGAATGTTCTCGTCTTGAAATCCATGTGAATAAGCAATAAACTTACATTCCAGGTGACTATAGAGAGAACATTTTATCATGGGAGGCTGGGGTGGAGTTGTACTTGGAGCCCCAATTGAAAACTAAGCAGTTTTAAGGACTAGAATTTAAAAAAGGATTAGTTCTAGGATTGATGATGTTTAGATCTGAAAACCTGGCCGACCTGGGACTGACTTGGGTGCCTGTAATTTGCCTTTCTGTATTCATCTAGCGTCCTAAAACTATGCAGCCAATAATAGAGTAGATATTCCTTTCTAAAATGTTTTGGGATAACTTACATTGTCAGAGAGCTGCAGGAGAAGAAGCACTTTACCAGGAATTAGCGGGAGAAACCACGTGGCCCGTACCATTGTCCCAGCAAAACGGACTGACGCTTCCTCCTCCTCGAGAGTGCTCCACCTGGTTTCACTCAGCTTGTGACAGCATGTTAACACTACCCGAAAAGTCTCCTCCTGTCAGTATTTGACTGGCAGCTCTGAGCTGACTACACAGTGTTCCTTTCTTCGTGCAGTAGAATAAAATTAAAACTAAAATTCACCTTCAGCATTTTTGTCTGTTTTTGACCCATTTCAGTATATATTGGGAGAACAAAATTTTCATTCTATGGAGACTGTCAGAAGTGTTCATTATTTTAAATGTTTTTTTTTAATTTATTTTTGAGAGAGAGAGAGAGAGAGAGAGAAGGCACAGGGAAGGGTCAGAGAGAGGGAGATACAGAATCTGAAACAGGCTCCAGGCTCTGAGCTAGCTGTCAGCACAGAACCAACATGAGGTACAAACCCATGAACCGTGAGATCATGACCTGAGCCGAAGTCAGACGCATAACCGACTGAGCCACGCAGGTGCCCCAGGAGTGTTAAATACCTAAACTGGAAAGCATCTCGTTGCAAACAATAGTTACTTGGTACTTTTGCCTGCCTCATTGTGGAGAGCAAATTAGGGACATGTTGGCTTGTGGCTACATTATGTAAAACAAAAAGTAAAACTGGATTAAGAAACGACTCAATCTTTAGATGACCTGCTGTTTTGAGAGAAGAAACAACATTTTCCTTATTAGGTTCTTGTGAAATCTTGTGTGTTCATTTGGAACAGCTAACATTTGAGGCATAACTTAAAAAAGAATAACTTTGATAAGGATGATAGAGTGGCATTTTGCATGTGCCCCTTTGAAACAGCATACCTGTATCTCTTAGATAAATACCTAGTAGTGCAATTGCTGGGTCATAGGATAGTTCTATTTTTAAGTTTTTGAGGAACCTCCATATTGTTTTCCAGAGTGGCTGCACCAGTTTGCATTCCCACCAGCAGTTCAAAAGAGATCCCCTTTCTCCGCATCCTCGCCAACATCTGTTGTTGTCTGAGTTGTTAATGCTAGCCATTCTGACAGGTGTGAGGTGGTTCTCATTGTGGTTTTTCTTTGTATTTCTCTGATGATGAGTGATATTGGGCATTTTTTAATGTGTCGGTCCTCTGGGTGTCTTCTTTGGAGAAGTGTCCATTCCTATCATTTGCCTATCTCTTCACTGGATCATTTGTTTTTTGGGTGTTGAGTTTGATAAATTCTTTATAGATTTTAGATACTAACCCTTTATCTGATATGTCATTTACAAATATCTTCTCTCATTCCGTCAGTTTCCTTTTAGTTTTTCTGATTGTTTCCTTTGCTGTGCAGAAGGTTTTTATTTTGATAAGGTCTCAATAGCTCATTTTTCTTTTGTTTCCTTTGCCTCCAGTGATGTGTTGAGTAAGAAGTTGCTGTGGCCAACCTGATCAACATTTTTAACTTCAGGGTAGACATTATTAACTAAAATGAGGGAAATTTTTATAATAATTTTTAGTAGGCAACAGATTAATGATCTTCATATGAATTTAAGAGAGTAATCATTTACCCCAAAGTCTGACTTTTTAATATAAAAATCTTCAAAAATTTGTAATTATATGAAGCTAAAATGATAGTCCACAGAGAGACAAGGGAGAAAGCTAGGCAGTTTTCATGGAGAACTATAAACCAAAGAACCATGTTTTGTATGCTGATCAGACAAACCTACACTGTTTCATTTTTAAAATTGACATCAGTGCTGAGTCACGTAAATTAACAGAATTTTTTTCAATTAAAAAAATGAAATCATTTAGAAATATTTTACTTTTTGAAATGTATCTTTTTTGTTATCAGTGTAAGTATGATTAATGTATTTGATGTTATGAATTCATAAAATCTTAAAGAGTAATGAATTCATATTGGAAAGATCTGAGTCTGGAGAAGATAATAGTGTTTTGAAGCTTTTCTCCTTTTTTTGCCTTTTAGGTCATCTCTGTTCTGTTTCTTCATTCTAATTTTGAGACCCTCAAGCTGATATACAATAGCAGCCACACTTCTTCCTTTCTTGTTATTATAAATGGTTTACTAAATAATTTTGACTTATGGTGGTATAAATAAAACATTATTTCATCTTTTTCTGTTTTTTAGAAAAGTTGAGTACCAATTCATAGATTTCTGATCATTTTTGTCTACCAAAATGAACTCAGCATCATTTGGAATGAAGTTCATATCCTATTCAAAGCTCTACTACTCACATTTCCAATGTAGGCTGGAGCTGATATTTTGGCCAACTGAAGTGTGAGTGAGGGCTTGTGGGCAGGGATTAGAGCAAGTTTGTATGTCCAAGTTGGTGTTCTCCTTTTGGACATCCTATTTCCCTCTCTCTACAGCTGACGGGGAGCATGAAGAAGCAATAGGTGAGGCTGAGTTCATTTTATCGAACTGCAAGTTCTTCAGTAGTGGAGAAATACCTTTGTTCTCACTCTGGTTCAGTTTGGTTCCATCCGCTGGTGATGTTGGCTGACAGTTTCCAAATCAGTGGTATGTGTGATTTCCTTAGGTTGAGTACAACCTTTACCTCACATCTTCTTTGATGAGGAACTTTTTAGAAAACAGCAACCATAATACCCTTTCTTCCTTGCTATTGATAAAAATCTCAGTCAAAACTCTTTGACAAGGAAAGATGTGACTTGGACTCATTGTGTGACTCAGAGGCTGCAGTTAAAGCCTATGGTTCCTGCCTATTATCTAACTTCTATATATTATTTTTCACATAAAGTGAAGCCATTTGAACCATTAAGTCCTTTTCCCCATCTCCAAGGTCTTGGAAGCTGCCCACCATCTCTAAATATAACTGTAACCATCACTCTAACTTTTTACCCTGAGCAGGATGAGATACTCTGTTATTATAATTTTTTATCCCATTTGCTCAGGCTCCTTCAGCAAGCCTCCAGCCTTTAGGAATCGCTAGTAATAAGCACTCTCTCTGTTGACATATACTTCACACATGTTGGGACATACATCAAGAGATCCCAAAAACCTATCACACCATCCTTCTTTCTAGGGTAGCCCCAGGTGTACCTGTGAGATCTGTTGCTCAATGAACATCCACTCAAAACATATTTTCATGCAGATCCGAGTAGTCTCTACAAGTGGTTTGATTGGCAAATCCTCATTCTGATGAGGGAAGCCAATGGCCTCTACTATGAATATTGCCTTTCTCTCAAGGCTGGAGAGTCTAGGATGGATGCCCTCCCCACCATGTTCCCCCCTATGTAGATAAGAGGATATGGTTAGGCATGAGGTAGCAACATTCATCCTTGAAGTGGTGTGCTTCTGGAGCATCTTGGTTGACCTTCAGGATAGCTCAGTGACTCTTCTGAATGCAAATCAAAGGCAATTTGGGGACCACTCTTCTTGGACCTTTCAGCTTTGGGTCTTGGATTTCTGAGGTAAAGAAAAAGTTGTGTCCAACGTTCTGTTACACTGATTTCTTAATGTTTTCACTGATGGCATGAGAGGCAATGAATGTTGTTGGCTAAATATGCATCTTTTAACTTCATAGGGAAAGGAGAAATTCTGATATTGTAAATTTTTTAACATTTATTTACTTTTGAGAGACAGAGGGAGACACGAGTGGGGGAGGTGGGGGGGGGCGGCACAAAATCTGAAGCAGGCTCCAGGCTCTGAGCTGTCAGTACAGAGTCTGACATGGGGCTCCAACTCATGGACCATGAGATCATGACTTGAGACGAAGTCAGATGCTTAACTGACTGAGCCACCCAAGCGTCCCTAAAATTCTGATATTATAAACAAGAGACTTAAGAGAATAGCTCAAAGTATCAAGAATTTTAAAATACCATTCATTGATGTCATAATTAGCTAAGAGTTGAGTGCAATGCCTGTGTACTCTACAAGGCCAGATGCCTTATTAACTGAATTATCACAAAGGAAAGTCTCCAGAGGGCTATAGGACTGCCACATTCATTATAAAGGACTTTTAAGCCTAAAAATGTCATGCCCATGCATTGTACCCTGGGAAGTGCTGCAACATTTTGAATATTTGTTAGCCACTTACTTAACCATACATTTCTTTAGTAATTCTTTGTTTTGATCATCTTTTTGACATTTAGAGCTCATTCATTTTAAGGCTTTGCTTATTTTTAAGATATGTTATGCCTAAATTTCATTTCCTAATTTAGATTCTTAAGTTTTATGCCACACTGAAACTTTTTATTTAGTTTACTTTTACTGAACATGTCTTCAACAATAAACACTTGTTATTACATTTCTTTGAATGAAACTTAATGCAGTAAATGTCCCGCTTGCCAGGACTCCTTGGCCAATTAAGACTTAAACAGTTGATTAGAAAGTTAACCAGCCATTATCAGTCCCCCATGGTAGGTAGTTTGGGATGAACTGGAAGTGAGCACATCCCTTTTATCATAAGAAAATAACAAAGTCTTAGTGATTCTTTTGACACAAATAGAATCTTTTCTCATTTCTCATTGTCAAGAATTGTAAATACTTCTTTATCTTTAGACAGTAAGACACCTTACCTCTCAACTTTAGTTTCTTTCATGACGCATCCAGCTTGACAGTTTATGGCTTTATTATAAACTTTTTTATATGGATGTTGTGGTTCATATTGCCCAGCTTTGGAAAATATATTTTGTAAGGCTAAATAAATTGGCTATATTATTTAGAAGGGTAAAAGAAAAGGCCTTATACATCATATACCCATTTTAAAGAACCCTGAAAGAAAATCCATGGATAGAGACATTGCTATTGACCAGAATATTTATATTATCATTTTTCTAATAATATGGTAGAGCATCCTGAACTGGGTTTTGTTTTACTACTTTTGTAGGGTTTTTCTCCCCCTAAGAAGGTACAAGATAGAAGATGCCAATAATAGTCATTATGGTAGACCAGGTGAAATCATGGTCCAGTTTGTGGACAGATGGTGGAATCAGTAGATCTGTAATGAGTCTGTCAGGGGAAGAAAGTTGACTAATAGAGTTTTAGATGGAGCTGAATTCTAGTATTGAAGCTCACATTAAGGAGAGGAGTTGGGGAAGCTCTCATAACTTCATAGACCCCTACAATAATTAAGTTAAACAAAGGATTGTCATTTGTTGATGTATTTTGCTAATATGTTCATTTAACAAATGTGGCAAATACACATTTTATCCATTCTCATTGAATATCACACTGTCTTCATTCTATTTCTAAATACTATCAATTTCAATATTATTTAATACTATCTTTGAAACTGGAATGTTAATACTTCAAAATGGTACCTATGGAATTATTGCAGTGCTTATTTATGGCATTTTTGGTTTCTTTGAAGAAACCTGCAAGAAAGTAATCTATTCACTATATAAGACCTAATATGCACCATTCTGTGTTTCTATCCAAAAAGGGGATATGTTGACCAATAAATCTGATCTGGTTTTTTTTTTTATATTGTACTCTTTGGTATTTTGTTGGTTCATTTCATCTCTGTGCAGAGATTTATTTCCATTTATTTATTGACTCATTTATAAGTAACAATAGAACTGACTGAAAATACTTCTGTCATTTGAGATCTTGAGATGTAAACAAACATCTTTCTAATATTTATGAATCAAGAATGCAATAGTTTTATATAATTTTTCTCTATTACTTTCTACCTTTCCATTAAATAGATCAATATTATTTTGGGGGGGTTTAAACCAGATGGAATCCTAGCAACTTATTATAATTAGAAGCCTTGCTACTAACTTGACTTCTAGTTAGAAATCAATGACTTGCATAATCACTAATATAGACTAAAAATTTTATGGGTTTGAAAACTTCACTGCCCAACATTTTTATGGTCTTTCATCTGAAATAGAAGTTCAATCATGCCTTTAAAAAAATGAAGCGAAGGCAGAGCAGGATGTAAGTATTGCTGCTGACAAAAGTGTGGGTTAGCCTTGCCCTCTGACAATGCAACTTTCTATCTTTGGGTTAGATTCCAAGTGGCAATACATTTGTTGCTTTAGCTCTCTCAGATCATAAAATGATCATGTCTGTTGACATGATTACAGATCCTGCTATTTAAGACTATCCAGAATTTCAAAGAAAAAAACATAATATATCCAATTGCAAGTAGAGGCACATGTCACTTTCAGAGGCATGAAGCTCACTACTCCTACACGGAGGCTATGCAACAGAAAAAATAAGACTGAAAATTTCAGTTCCAGTTTAAAATAATGGTTTACACTCCTACCACGTGGAGCCCTGATGTGTACCCTCAAACATTCCTGTACAATTGGGAGAATTCACCAAATCAGTTGAGCATTTCTTTGAGCATTTTTTAGTTCTGATGCTAAACACATTCTCCTGTGCCACTCATATCTCATTATAAGTTGTTAAGCCTTTTAAATAGCATTTAAAAACATTTTTTTAATGTTTTATTTATTTTTGATAGAGAGAGAGAGCATGAGAAGCAGGGGCAGAGAGAGAGAAGGAGAGAACTGGAAGCAGGCTCCAGGCCCTGAGCTAGCTGTCAGCACAGAGCCTGATGCGGGGCTCAAACCCACAAACATGAAATCTGACCTGAGCCGAAGTCGGAGGCTTAACCGACTGAGCCACCCAGGTGCCCCTTAAATAGCATTTTAGAAGGAACTGAGGCACAATCAGACAATTTGATCCATTCAAGAATTATCCAGCATGACAGTAATTGAGATGGGGTTTGAATCTTCAATTGGCTTTGAAATTACTAGTAGCCGACACTTGCTTCAAGATCAGTATGGGACTGATTTTGCCTTTCCAGCCCATTCCTTTGTGAGCATTACTCATACCACGTACAAACCATGATTTGCTCTGGCAGAATGTATGTAAGGGTGCCTTGCTTCAGTACCATCCCCTCTTTACAAAGATGGCAACTGGGCATCTGAGCCTGGCTTTGTCACACATGTTAGATTTTTTTTTTTACATGTTTGCCATCCTTGTGGCACTGGACTCTGAGCACTACCTAGTCTCACCGAGAGCTGCCTTGGCTCTGTCTTCAGATGTCAAACTTTTCTTCTTCAAAACATCCTAACACAGAGGAGCTCACCAAGTGAGGCATTGCTGTAGTCCGCTCTACTTGCCAGTCTGTCTAGAGATAGTGAATGTCACAGGAAGAGATCCGTGATTCCTTTTCTAGGAAGCAGCCTCCCTGCAGGCAGCTCATTTATCAGGGCGAGCACAGGGCTCTGTTTTGTCTTTCTCTTTGTACTTCTTCTTTATGCTGTCCTCTAACCCCCTCTCTTCAAACAATACCTATTTTTAGATCCTGTTTTTTCAGGTATATGTATGGATTCTGCATAAAGCTAAAAACCCCACTGAAGCAGCCTTGGCATTTATACCTGATTAGAGAAAGAAACTAAGGCCAGTGCAGTGGAACTGACTCACTTTAGAGGCAAACACATTTTCAGAACAACTGCCCCCCAGAAAATAAACCCACATTACATTAGAGTTCTTTCGTTCTTCCTTCCTTCCTTCCTTCCTTCCTTCCTTCCTTCCTTCCTTCCTTCCTTCCTTCCTTCCTTCTTTCCTCCCTCCCTCCCTCCCTTCCTTCCTTCCTTTTCCTCTCTCTCTCTCTCTCTCTAAGCATGACTCAAGCATGACTGATGTTTGAGAGACTGGAAGTTCCTTCTGAAATTGAGGAAAAGTTTCTAACTAAAATTTATAAAAGCAAAAGCATGTATACTTTTTCTTTTGAGGACTGCTTCTCCACTGTAACACTAACTGCATTGTCCTCCCTGAGACCTGTTTTGAAGCTTTACAATCCAGGTGCCAATCTGAAACCCACAAAACAATAAATTTGTTTTTAACTGCTTGCCTCACTTTGAGAGTTGAAATTATTCAAACATGCATCTGCTCTCATGAATAATTTTGTTTCATGGATACAAAGTGTTTTGTTTCTCATGCAAGTGACTTTCGACAAAGGGCGTTATTTCTCCAGCTGTATGTATCTAACACAAAAATAATTTATTACTTGGAGAAGGAAGGATAAGAAAGCACTCAAGCTGGGGTTTTTTTGTGTGTGTGGTATTTCCAAGATGAGAGTATGTTCACTTTTCAAACGGATGTGTTTTGTTCCTTATAGACAGAGCCATTGTATTTTATTTTCGTATTCTGAGATATGACTTTTCCTTAGCATGTCCTTTTATAGCAGATCAAATTGCTTTTCATGGGCATTACCAAGTTTTAAGCAGAAAGGATTCAAATGTAGTGTTCCAAGTGGAATGCATTTCTTGAGAGCATTTGTATTCCACCCTTATTGTACTCTAAGAGTAAGAAAGTTTCTGGGCATGTACAGCTGTGCAAATAAACACCAAACATAAAAACAAAGCAAAACTACAAAAGCTGAACAATCGTAACAATTTGCAAGTAGGGACTCATTTAATGATCCAAAGTGCAGACTATTAAAACACTCAGAATAAATTATTTGCCTTCAAATTAATGTAATAATCAATTATAATAATTTTTAAAATTATAAACAATAAACAGATCATTTGAACAACTGACAAGAATATGGAACATACCAAGTGTAATAAATGCTGGTGTGTGTGATCTTTATTCACTTCTTTTTAAAAAATCTTAAATATTCTATTACTTAATTTTGAGAGTGAGAGAGAGTACCAGTGGGGAAGGGGCAGAGAGAAAGGGAAACATAGATCTGAAGCAGGATCCAGGCTCTGAGCTGTCAGCACAGAGCACGATGTGGGGCTTGACTTCACCAACAGGGAAATCATGACCTGAGCTGATGTTGGATGCTCAACTGACTGAGCCATGCAAGTGCCCAATCATTATTCAGTTTTAATAATTGATGGTCATAGTCCTATAGAGTAGTTTATGTGTGACAAAACAAGAACTCTGGTCTATTGATATATTCCCCGCATTGTATAAGCTGGTAGTAATGAAATAAGGTAAATCTAGCCAGATCCTGTTGGATTCTGCCTAGCTCTTCACCCAGCCTATGAAGATCCTCTCTTGGCCTGGAGCTTCTCTCATCATTTGCATACTTGGCTTCTTCCCAACTAGCTATGGATACCCTGTTTGCAACTTGGCACAGTGTTGTGGAATGAGACTGTAAATTGTTCCTTACTCTGCTTTATTCACATGGACCAGATTAAGCTTCCTTTTAATCTACCAGAAAGATAAATTGCATCTGTTTTATTCTATTGGTATTTCTGTTCTAAATAATTTTATTTATGTTCATTGTATTTGTTTGGGTTTTGGGTGTTTCCTTGAGCTTTGGGATCATGGTTTATTCTAACTGCTCTTGCCCCTTCATTTTGAATTATAGACAATGTGTTCTTCATTTCCATGATGCTCTTCTAAGAATAAGAGTGATCTATGTCCACAAATTGGAATCTCAAATTCCAATTTAGTCTTTTCTTCTTGCATTTATTTTGTTATTCTTGAAACAGAATTGTTTCAGAAAGTCAAATATTAAGCATGCAATGTTCTTCCAGTATTTTAAACAAAATTATATAATTCAGTGCCTTGGAAAATAACCCATATGGCAATAAAGAGGAAGACTGAAAAAAAGTAAAATAAGAGACAAATGAAAAAACTACTTCTGAAGACTCATAAAAATAATTTTAATTAACTCTATTCTCTCTTCTGATTTCTTCTTTAAAGTAGAGACCTATATCCAGGTTGTGTTATACCAATGTGCTTTGTCTTTTTGTTGTTAGTGTTGTTCTTTTCTCCTATGTCACTACTTTGATTTATTCTTCAGTGGTTTCTACAAAACTTAACTTTACATGTTTTGATTTTTTTTCTATAAAATTTTTTATAACCTTATGCCTGCTCTCATACCTTACTAATTACAGAGATATCGCTCTATTCCTTCAAAATGAAACCAAAAAGTTAAGCATTTTTGGAAAGCTCTATTTAAATCAACTCATTTTAAATCTTATTTGAGGGAATATATATGTATGCTTATATAATTATAAAACAGTGTCAAATTATTATATATGTGCATGCCCAAGAGAAGCTTGAAATTTAAAAAAAATCAACAACCAAAATGTACCATGAGATCTGGGAGCAGGAAAAGAATGCCTATTTCACATCATCTGAGGTTTGGTGAGTAATGAAGGTAACTGCCCTGCCATTGGCAATCCAGAATGTAGTCAGCTTCTATCTTGAGTTTACATGTATTCTTATATTTTTATTGATAAACTGTCATTGATTTGCTTTCCAGCCATAGCCAAAGTTACATGTGTGCAATTTTCAGGAACATTATCACCTAGCAATCTCTGGACATAGTAAAACAAGCTTGTATGTTGGAATGCAATGGAGTCATATTTCATATTGTAATCAATACAGTTGGGTTAACCTCTAAGAGCTCAATATTTGAGTCTGGATTCAGATTGCTAGGCCCGGCCAATGTATGAGAGAGTCCATGTCATGCTTTGGACGACAGACATGCACTCTAATCCACAGAGAGCAAAGTACCACAATGAGATTCATTCATTTATATGATAAATTCACTTTTCAGAATTGCTTTTGATCAAACAAAATATTGTTTCAGGGAACACAGGGTAACAAAGCTGACATTTTAATATTCTATATCTGCTTTTGAAATGACAGAAAGGATATATTTTCCGAGCTGCATCGCCAATTTAACAAGTGTACAGAGATCTCTGAATAACCGAAGCTGTTTGACATTAAGTATCATTGTGCTTATTTAATTAATATCACCAAAAAGAAAACAACCCATAGGATATGTCAGTCACACAGTAATGAGTCTATAGCAATGTTATGCCAGAGCTATACATATTCTAGAAGAAAAAATTTATGCAGAGGATGGTACATTTGAGATGGTAATTTGTTATAATTATTTTAGAGTAGGGCATATAAAAGAGAACATCTCATTCAAGCGGGAAGTGGGGGAGATGTGAAATATATTTGGGGAAGAGGACAAGCAGCAGCCACAGTGACAGGCAGAAGAAATAGATAAGTGAAGAGGGCAGCTGATGACAGTAGTTGGTGATGGTGCTCACCATGACTATGACACTTACCCTCTTCTAGGACTTCTGTGTCCTAGAATATCACTTGAAGTAAGGTTATTTTTTTTCTAATGGGAAAGATTTTTTAATTGAAATCCCACCAATCTGCTCCTGACCTTAAGTTCCTTCTTCCTTTGAAATGCAGTCCATGAATGCTTTCTTCTCCTCCACAGTCTGGAATCAGCCATGGCAAACATGGAGGTGGTATCAATGAAGTTAAGGTCAATTGAACTAAGGTATTATTGACCTGTTTCCACAAATAGGGGAAACTGAGGTGCAGAGAAATAGGTTTAGTAAGTTATAACACAGAGGTTTGAATCCTGATCTGATTCCAAATCCTGATGTTGGATCTGATAATTTCAACATCTCTGCCATGTCTGGTTTTTACTTGTTCTGTCTCTTCAAGTTCTGTTGCTTTTTGGTATGCCTGGTAATATTGTCTTGATAGCTGGGTCAAAGTTGCTGCTGTAAATAGGCTTTTAGTAATGTGGTGGTAGGGTGTGGGGAGGGGAGGCGTTGTATGGTTTCAGGATAGGACCAAGTCTTTTAATGAGCCTGTGCCTCTGGAGTGTGAACTTTACAAAAGTTTCTCAGGTTTTTTCCTCCCTCTTTCAGTGTGACAAAATGGCTAGAGTGGGCTGAAGTTGGGTACTTTCCTTCCTCCAGGCGGGTTAGGCTCTGATAATATCCCAGCAGGTTAGGCTCTGGTTAGCTAACCTGGTCATCAGTTTCTCTAAGGGAGAACCTTGTTAAAAACAAAAAAAGAGGAACACCTGGGTGGCTCAGTTGGTTGAGCAGCTTCGGCTCAGGTCATGATCTCATGGTTTGTGGGTTCGAGCAACGCATTGGGCTCTGTGGTGACAGCTAGCTCAGAGCCTGGAGCCTGTCTTCAGATTCTGTGTCTCCCTCTCTCTCTGACCCTCCCCTGCTCATGCTGTCTCTCTCTGTCTCTCAAAAATAAATAAAAAACATTAAAAAAATAATTACTTAAAAAAAAAAACCAAAACAGAGTACTCTGGCATATTTCAAAATAGTTCTTTCCCCTTCCCCTTTCAGAGAGGATTTTTCTCTGCTATTTACTGTGAGAATCTTGTTGAGCTCCTGGAAATAAATCTCACAAAATTATGGGGCCCCCCTAAGACTGAGTGCCACTGACTTTTAACTCTTAGAGTTGTCTGCCCTCCACCTGTGACAATTATAGGTGAGGTTTCTCTACCCCAGTACTAGGTCACAAGGTGGTTTCTGTGAGGGTGTCTCTGGTACTTTAAGCTGTAACTTTTCTCTGTTTGCCTTTTTGTCACTCCAGTCTCGGGGACAGTAATATGCCTTGTGTCCTCACCCGTCTTAGAAGCATTGTTGGTTTCTCAGTCTGTTCAGTCTGGAGCGGTGACTTCCAAGCTCCTCACATGTAGAACTGAATAAGAGTATTCTGATAGCCCAAAATGCAAAGATGGTATTCTAGGCAGAGACAAAGCAGGAGTAAATAGAGAAAGAAAGCCAAAATATATATTCAAGAAAAATGAATACAAAACTTGAGTGAGGCATATAATTCCTGAATGGGCTTTTATATCACGCTTAAAAGTTTGATTGGGACAGAGGGCTTAAGTTAGGTTACCAATTTTTATTTTTGCTTTGTGTCAGTGAATAGTCATTGTAATTTTCTATCAAGGAAGGAAAAAAGTAAAAAAGGATGTTTAGGATATTATTACTTGGCCCTGATTTATATGTGGAAGATGGATCACAAGAGAAAGGATGGATAGTTGCAAGCCTTTATGGTAGTCAGGGAATGACATTATGATAAATGACTGTGTAGGGCTGGACAAAACAATGTGTGAATAAAAGAAAAAAATTTCCAGAGTGGTTGATGCCAGGGATGAAATTTAACTGAGGATAATTAGAGAAATCAAGAAGAAAATTCCTTAGGGTAGATGAAGAATGTAGTTTCTGACATGTTAAGCTTTATTCCCATGCTTCTGTTCTCTCACAGTGCTTGGTCAATGGGCCCTTGGAAATGCACTAGCTGTCAAGGAGTAAGGTCAGGATTGAAGTAGAGCAATGAGATGTTTGAAGCCAGGGGAAGGATGGGGAGACATTTGATAGTGAAAGACAAGTCAGGAAACATTAAGGATAGAACTTTGGGTAGAGTTAAGGGAAGCAACCAAGTCAGAGAACCAACATTTATGACAATAAGAGAAACAATAGAAATTGTGTTCAAGATGTCAAGAAAGGAGGGCTTCAAAAAAGCGATGGGTTGAAGAGGTCATTGGATTCGAATGCTGAAGTGTTCTCATGTAGTGTTTAAGATGAGTACATTGCATAGGCTGGTTTGCCTGGGGGTGATGGTACACAGGGCATAAAACACTGCACAAGATTAGTCAAGAGAGAAAGGAGAGGAAGAACACAGCAGCTGAACAATACAACTATGTCACAGATTATTTTCAAGGTCTGGGAGATCAGAGTATGTTTACAAAGCAGTATAGTATTATATTACATTATATTATATGTACTATATTATATATTAAACATAGTATTTTCTTATCTCCCCCACTTCAGTTTCTATAATTACATCTACAATCTTAGAATTAAGGCTGTGTATTTGAGTTTTTTCCTTTTGTTTTTCCCCCAAATTTAGGCTTGCCAGCTATCTGTGAATTGTATTGGCTAGTCCATAAAAAAGCTGTTCTTGGATGTTGGTTTTAATTAATTCACCATTATTCTGTCTTCTAAGTCTTTAATGTGTGCTTTTATTGTTATTCTCCCCTCTACTTTTCTTAGTTTTATGTTATTATTTTTGCTTAACTTTTAGAGTGGAATACTAAGTTCATTTATTTTTATTATTTCTTATTTTATAATAAAAGCATTGAAGAATACAAATTTTTGTTTTAAGTAAAGAACACTGTATGCAGCATTCTCATTATCTTTTATTTCTAAGTGGCCCTAATTGCAGTTTTGAGTTGACTTTTTGAAGAGAGCTATTGTTTAATTTCTAAGTGGTTGCATTTATGTTTATGATTTTATTTCTAGTTATGCTAAAAACTGTCATCAAAAAATGTGATCTAAACAAGGCCTTTTCTATTAAGTTTATTTATGATTCTTTTTTAAGTTTTTATTTAAATTCCAGTTAGTTAACATACTGTGTAATATTAGTTTCAGGTGTATAATATACTGATTCACACTTCAGTGCTACACCCTGTGCTCATCACAAGTGCACTCCTTAGTCCCCATCACCTATTTAACCCATCCCCCCACCCTCCTTCCCTCTGGTAATCATCAGTTTGTATGGAAGCAGGTCAAATGTCGATGAATGGATAAAGAAGAGTGGTATACACACACACACACACACACACACACACACACACACACACACACACCATGGAATATTATCCAGCCATAAAAAGGAATGAACTCTTGCCATTTTTAATGACACAAATGGAGCTAAAGGGTACAAGGCTACATGAGGTAAATCAGCGAAAGACAAATACCATATGATTTCACTCATATGTGGAAAGCAAACCACATTTTTTTTTTTAAGAAACAAAACAAATGAGGGGCACCTGGGTGGCTCAGTTGGTTCAGAATCTAACTCTTGATTTTGGCTCAAGTCATGATCTCATGGTTCATGAGTTCAAGCCCCATGTTGGGCTCTGCTCTAACAGAGATGAGCCTGCTTGGGATTCTGTCTCCCTCTCTCTCTGCTACCGTGCCCCCCCCCACACACACTCTCCCTTTCTATCAAAGTAAATAAACATTTTTTTTAAATTTAAAATAAAGAAAACAAATGAACCAAGGGAGGGAAAAAGAATCAAGAAAATCAAGAAACAGACTATAAATTGTAGACAACAAACTGATGTCATTTTTAAATACATGTCTTCTGAGCTCTAGAATATATTAGTTTGTCATTTTCCTAACATTTCTTTTTCTTGTCATTATTTTTTTTTGCCCATAAAAGTATATGCATGTTATATTTTCATTGAAATATGGGGGTTTGGGAATCCAGATTATTGTAATTGTAGTTTTTGGTGTACACTCTGTTTTTTTAAGCTTAAGAGTTGTATCCAATTTTATAACTAGATTTACTCACACTTTGTAGATTTGTCAAATGCTTCAATCATCAGGGCAATCCATATCTTTTATATTATGGTTTCCTTTCTGAACTTCTCAAGTTTGCTTTAATTGTCCCCAGACTGGATTACATATTCAAACATAAGTTTTCCAATAAAGTATTCATCAAAACACCATGTTTTCTTAGTGATAATATATCTAACAAAATTTCCCTCTAGTCCAAAAATGTGGAAGAAAATTTTGCAGGTAATTATGTGATCATAAGTTTCTCCTAAAAATATTATACTTCTTTTAATTCTGCATTTGTCTTGTGGTAGAAATGTTTGAGACCATCCTCATTTTTTTTTTTTTTACTAGATACGCTTTTTAGTCTTGTTTGATTTGTTTTGGGCTTTTCTTTAATCTTGTACCTCCCTCCAAAATGGCTTATGTTTAATCAGTGTCCTTTGCATTAATTTTCCTTTCGATCTATTCACATAGAGGTCTCTTGAACAGAAAAATGCTTTCCTTCCTCATACCTTTGATTATATTTTAGTATAACAATTGTTTTGGCTCCTCTGGTAGATATATTACCTATAGGTACCTATAATTTTCTCATACATTCTGTCTTCTCTTTTCTTCCCTATTTTCTAGCATTGTTTCCATCTCTCTATTTTTTTTCCTTCACTGGTTTGAGAAGTTTTATAAGTTGGTCTCTATGTCATAATTTGATTTTGTGCAAACTGTATCCTTTACATAAGTGTTTCCTGTATAGATTTTCAGTTGGCATTTCATTTTTTGTTTGTTTTTGAGAGAGAGAGAGAGAGAGAGAGAGAGAGAGAGAGAGAGAGAGAGAGAGAGAGCCAGAGGGAGAGAGAACATGTGAGCAGAGAGAGAAGGAGAGAAAGAATCCCAAGTAGGCCACACACTGTTGGCCAGAAGCCCAACATAGGGCTAGATCTCACAAAACTTGAGATCATTATCTGAAGTTGGCATTTCATTTTTAGCTCTCCTCTAGTCTCTGTTTTTCATCCACTTTTTTTTTACAGTTAGATTTGTTAACTTTCATTCAACTTGTTCTTAGTTAAGATGTTCATTAAACTTTTCTTGTACACTGGATTTTTTAAAGTCTATTGGTGTTACAAGGATTGTCTGGAAAACAGCATCCCCCCAATATACTGGCCCTGTGTTTAGATGATTAAAGATAACTACATTCAATGCTTTGACTGTTCCTTGATATGTTTTACTTTGTATTTGTAAATAACATGCTTACATTTAATTTCTTATTTTTCTGCCAAGTTGCTTTACTGACTTCTCATTTTGGGCTGTGAGGAATTATCTCCTTAAAAAAAAAGTTATCTCCTTTTTACCTGTCTTCTGCCATTTACACTTCCTGTTTTATCATCTTCCCAATATATTTACACCATAATGTGTATGCCATCCATATGCCTTTGAGTACTTTTGCTTCCCTGGAAAATTTTTTTTTGTGTCCTTGTAGCTAATAATCATCTTTTTAAAATTGTTTGCTTGCTTTGCATTTGGGGTTTTTATTGTGTGTATTTCTTTTTATACACTTAAGACCAATTCACTCCCAAACATTTTTCCAAAGGACATGTGGTTAGCTACATTTATGTTCTCAGAGATGTCTCTTCTGCTTCTCAAATTGAGATTGAGACCTAAGTGTACAGCACAGCTTGCATCACAGAATCTCCCTTTATCATAATTCTGGTGATTTTCCTCACATTTCTTGTGTGTTGTCTCCTGTTTTCTATAACCCAGCTGCCCCCCGCCTTCTTTACTTGTCTTGTTTAGGTTTAGCACATCAACCGATAGCTTCTTGAGGCTGAAAATGGAAGTCATATATTTTGAAGAACTTGCATATATAAAAATATCTTCATTTTAACATTATGCTTAAACAACATGTTGCCAAAATCTAGGTTGAAATCATTTCACTTTAGAATTTGAAGGCACTACTTCTTCCTTCCTCTCAGGCCATTCTGGTCCTTTGATTCTTTAACTTTTTCTCTTTTTTTTTTCTTTAATCTACAAAATCTTTTAAGATTTCCAATTTGTCCCCATTATTCTGAAACTCAACAGGATATATCCTAATATGTGTATATTTTATTTATTGTGCTGGGAACTCAGTAGGACCTTTTAATCTGGGATTTCACATATCATTTCCTTCTGGGAAAATGTTTTGTTTCATAATCCCAACTCCCCATTTTCTTTTGCTGGATTTCTTATTATTTAGATATTGGGCCTCCTGGATTGATCCTTTTATTCTCTCCTGATTTCTTTTCTATATCTTTTTGATCCCTTTCTAGGAGATTACTTTCACCTTCTAATTCTTCTGTTGACTTCCATTTCTGAAAGTATAATTCAGAATTATAATTAATTGTATTTTATATAATTATAATTACTTATAAACAATTATGAATTATAATTAATGTAAGTATATTTTTCTAATAACTATTATAATTGATGTATAAGAGTTATTTTATGCCCTCTGAATGTTTCTTTTCTTTTTACAGAAACAACTTTTTGTTTTATGCATAATATTAAAAAAAGCTATTAATTTTTAGATGGCTTACTTCCCAGGCATAGCCTCTATTTACTCAAATTGGGTTTTTAACCCCCTGTTTGTTTGATTAAATGTCTATTTTGCATGGTAGAGACTTTTTTGTGCCCAGTGATCCTTGGATTCCCCTCATAATTAAGGATGCAATAAAAGACTGATTAAAAACTCTGCACAAGGATGTGTTTATTGACAGTGGACATCACTGGGAATTCACCTAGTGTCAAAATGTTTAAGTCTTTTCTTTTAGGCTGATGGATTTAAAAGTCTTCCAAAGATGGATCTCTTAAAGCCTCTGTTTGGAGCATGTAAGCTAGGCTGGCACTACTCTTTGAGCCAAGTTGGGGAAGGGGACTAGAAAACTCATGATTCAAACTTGCTGTTTTCACCGGCCACTCAGGCGCCCCAAATGTGGTACCCAATCCACTGTGCCAGGTGTCCTGTATCCAAGAGACCCTATGTTTTACCCTATGTTTTTATGTTTTACTCAGAGAGTAAATCTTGAGTCTTCTGCCAAGTTAGGGGGAAAGAAAGTAGCCCGGCTTCACAAACATCAAATATTGGATCGAAGGATTTTAGTGTTGAATTCTAATCCCTTCTAAATTGGCTCTTTGTGTGCATAAATGTTACTTCATTCATTTTTATATTCATAGTACATACTCTGTTGATAATGCTGTATTGTAATTCATATTTTTGAATACATGAATAAATTATTACTTTGTAAATTGAAGAAGCCCTTAGCTAGATAGGGCTGGTTGGAAAAGTTTCTCTTCTGATGTCACAGAGCCCCTTTTCATATTTTGTTGCCTTAATTCAGATACATTGTTTGTCACTTCAGTGTTGGAATAAGCATGTCTTAATATCATGTAGGTTTTTTCTACAAATTTCAGACAATTCGGTTTTTATGTCTGCTGTTGTTCAGAGTTCACATTCTAAACAAGTCTTTACAGTATATTTCAAAAGCTGTAGTTACCAGTTGATACTATTAACTGCAGCACAGATACAAACAATTCTGGAAAACATTAAAGTGTGTTGTTGTGAGTCATGTTCCTCAAATACGCCATCCATAGTCTCCTATTCTACCATTCAATTTCTCTTTCAATTCTGTTTTTTTCTGCTTGGTCACTCTGCTTCTGCTGAGTCCAAGTGAACTTTGTCCTAATCTCTCTCAATCTTTCCATTCTATACTGCACTCCACAGGAAGAGCCTTTTGCCTCTAGGTTTGGCACTGAGAGACAACATCGGGTTCTCTCCATTTTTCAGAAGTCATTTATTTTTATAGTGTGTCCAGTTGTGATAGCTCTATTTCTCTCTGGCTGCAGGAATCTTTTTTGTAGGTGTTTAGCACTTTCCTGTTTATCACTATGAAGGTGGAATATAGAAAAGGCTGTGCAATCCCTAAGAATTCAATATGGAATAGAAATTTTTTAAGTGTGGTCTTCTGTTTTTAATTCAAATATAGTATTATATTTTGCATATATTTATTTGGGATTATATTGTATTCACTTTCAGGCAGGAAGAGTACCATCAAGGTACTTTGAATAAAGTAAACTGATAAAATAAACTCTATGATGCTCTTTTTTCGAATGAAATAGCTGGAGATGGTGTTTCATTGTAATGATTCTGAGGGGACAAGATTCAGTAGGATTAAGTATAGACAAATTCATGAAACAAATGTTTATCTTTTTTTAAAATGTGTATTTTTGAGAGAAAGAGAAAGAAAAAGAACACTTGAGTTAGGGAGGGGCAGAGAGGGAGGGAGACAGAGAATCCCAAACAGCCTCCATGCTGACAGCATGGCACTCGACATGGGGCTCAAACTCACGAACTTGTGAGATCATGACCTGAACCAAAACCAAAAGTTAGATGCTTAACCAGCTGAGCCCCCCAGGTGCCCCAAAACAAATGTTTATCTTATCCCAATGTCTTTGCATTGATATGGTGTGAACAAATCCTTTAAATTATCACCAAATAATTTTGTCTCCTTTTTCTCAGTCTGATTTAGACTCACCTTTTCTTTTCTATTTCCAGTGAACTGACTGCCCTGGTCTCGCCCATTCATTTCCTCTTCTCATCTAGGGCCAATCCTGTCCATGTGCCGTATTTCTTCCACTTGGACTATTATTTCAAACACTGTCCTGGGAGGTAATAAATGTGGAGGTAATAAAATGCTATGAGTGAGTGTGTGGCTTTAGGCCCCCTCCATCATTTAATACCTATAATGTGATGGGGCCAGTTACCTGTCACTTCATGACAACTTAAACAAAATGGGATACCTAACATTAAACATTTAATGTTAATTGTTTAGGATGGTTCTTACACATAGTATTCTCTCAATAAATGTTAGGTATCATTGTCACCATCATCATCATGATCATCATC
Source organism: Suricata suricatta (assembly GCF_006229205.1). Lineage (NCBI taxonomy): Eukaryota > Metazoa > Chordata > Mammalia > Carnivora > Herpestidae > Suricata > Suricata suricatta. The sequence goes on from NC_043701.1 coordinate 24,728,389, forward strand.
GCTTTTTATTTTGATAGAGTGCAAGTTAGGGAGGGGGCAGAGGTAAAGAGAAAGAGAGAGGGAGAGAGAGAATCTTAAGCAGGATCTGCACCCAATGCAGAGACCAACACGGGGCTCAGTCCCACTACCCTGGGGTCATCCCCTGAACTGAAATCAAGAGTTTGATACTCAACCTACTGAGCTACCCAGGTACCCCTCATAATCATCACTTTTGTGTTTCTTTCTTTTTTTTTTTTTTTTTTTTGCTTAGCAACATGAAATGGTGTACCACTGAAAATAACTTACTTCAAGCCCATCACATTCTGAAGACATTTACTTCCTGGAATTTTCCATGGATTGAGTTAAATGTACATTGAGTGATATGTGTTAAGATGGAAATAGAGAAGTGTTTTGCACTGAACATCAATTATATTGTTCATACTATCACAAAATGCCTTATAATAAATTAACTTAGTTGCTGCATGCATTAATAATCAGTGTAGTGTAGGAAAAATAAGCAATGTAAATAATTAAAGGAATATTCTACAAGTTTACAAAATTGCCCATAGAGAATTTTGTTCCTGAGCTGATTTTCATCATATTTACTTCTACTTATTATTAGCAATGAAGGATCTGCTTAATTGAATTTAGTCATCACACAAAGTACTAGCATAATATATTTAATGTGGCTATTTACACATGACATCTAAGTCATATTTTAAGCTTTTGCTAACTTTTAAATTAATAATATGAATGATTTTAAATAATATTCAGAAAAGAACTAACATACCAAATGATCTGAGGAGTTCAAATAGTTATTCAGGTGAATTAATCCTATCTGAGGAGAAACCTAAGGAAATTATTTAAAACTAATTCTGGTCATCTAAAATAGAACTATAAACATAGTAACACAGTTTTAGATCAATGGATTATGATTAAAAATAACCATAGAATTCAAATTAAATTTTTTCCCAAATTTAAATTTAGGGTAAAAAAATCCTTCAATATGATTGCTACAAATATCATACTCTACCTGTATATTTGCATGTGCAGAGGGGTGAAACTCTGTCATAGGGTTAGTGTGTCTTATTCATCCAAAATATTGTGGATCTGACCTCCTATACTCTTTCATGAAACCATTCATCTCAAAACACGCACCCCAACATGCACACTTAAAGATGACATCCTCTCCAAGCTCAGAGCCCAGGACAGAAGGCACTCATCTGGTTGGCTTTCTCTGCATAGAACTAGGTGAAAGATAAGCATCTCATGTGGCAGTTACAAGGAATTACCATTAAGAGTTGTGGGGGGGTGAGGAATGATTGGGTGGCTCAGTCAGCTAAGTGTCTGACTCTTGATTTTGGCTCAGGTCATGATCCATGATCTCATGGTTCGTGAGTCCAGCCCCTTATCAGGCTCTGCATTGACAGTCCAGAGCCTGCTTGGGATTCTCTCTCTCTCTCTCTCTCTCTCTCTCTCTCTCTCTCTCTCTCTCTCTTTCTTACCCTGTGTGTGTATGTGTGTAATTCCCTACTTGTGCTTTTTCTCTCAAAATAAATAAATAAACTCATAAAAAAGAGTTGATATTATGGGAAAATAAAAGCAAGAAGTAGCAGATCCGGATGAAATCCAGAGATGGTGGGTTTTTGTTTGTTGCTGCTAACATAGTTTTTGGACAGAGAAGCTATATTTAATTATAGGTAGAAAATGAAGACCTTCTTTCCAGTGCTGCTTCTCAGTCTTAGATTGAGATGTATATGGAGTTTCCACCGGTCTTTTACATTTTCTGTTCACAAAACACTTTTATAGACACTAACTCATTAGATCTTTCCAATATACCTGTGAGATATGTGTCAGAGTGCATAATTCCCCCAAATTTTCTTATCTAGGGGTATTGATGAAATAATATAGACACCACACAGAGTGAAGAAAGAATAAATTTACTACTCACATCTGCCTACTGCCTAAAGCTATGCCTATCCAAAGCACTGAATAGAGAGTAATTATAATCATACATGTATTTATCATACATTTTATTTATTAATCAATTTATCAATTTATGTATCTATCAGACATTGACTTTCTGTTGAATATTATGCCTTAAAACAGGTAAGGGGTGGTAAAAAATATCTGACCTTGAGATTAGTGTTCTCTCAGTCTAGTGGGGAAATGGATACATAAACAGATAATCGCAATATAATCTCAAAGAGTTATGATAAAATGCATGATGAAACATAATGAAATACAGGGGATAAATATACCTACCTGCCTGGCATGGGGTAGATAAGACTTCACACAAAAACTGAATTTTCTCTCATGAAGTTAACTAGGGAGAACCTTTTCAAATTCTATCCTCAGCAAATTTGTGTCTTTGGACATCACTAACCATTTCCTCATCCCTTAAATTATCTATTTGGTTTCATGGATGCTGGAATCTATTCTTACCTAGTTTCCATCTGGCCATGTTTTTTCATCCTCCTTTACTGATCTTGCTGAATCTGCTTCTTAAAAGTTGCTTCTTCCTGGTCTCCATTTGTGCCATCTTCCCTTCACGCTGTCCCTGTTTCTGTGGATGAGAATTTGCTAATAAATATTCATGGTCTCAACTGCCTTGCATATGACTGTGCCTTTGAAATCTTTACCTCCTGCAAACCTGAGTCATGAACACAGCTCAAGTGTTCATCTGATTTGTGCGTTTCTTGACTTGGAAGCCTCACTGGGATTTTGATGTCCTAGAGAACCAAGTCATGATCTACCTTTTAAAACCAGCCATTCCCTTGGATGCCCCTGTTCAATGAAAGAAAAACCATCACCTGCTCATTCTTTTGTTCCTTCTTCCTTCATTCAAAAATACTTATCCATACCTACTGGGGGTTAGTCACCACAATTGGCTCTGGGATACAACAGTAGAAAAACAGACCTGGCTCTTACTCTTCCGAGGAAAATACATTTTAAATTAGTGCTTAGCAAAGTATGGTTTACTAATTACATCCGTCAGAATCACAGGAAGAAGGGCTTTTAAAAATCCCAATCTGAGGTTCCTTCCCAGACTTATTGAATTGTAATCTTTAAGAACCGGGGCTCAGATATCTATATTTTAAGTAAATCCCTTAAGTGATTCTGAGGAACATACGTAACATTTATTAAACTACTTATTTAAATAGAAAGAAAACCAAACAAATAAATACATAATTACATACTGTAAATTGCCATTGAAGGAGACAACAGGATGCTGTGTGGGTGTGTAACAGGGACGGAGGGAAGACTGATACCTAATGGTCAGTCATTACCTGGGAGTTAGGGGCAAGATCATGCAAGGCCCTGTGGCTGGTGATTGATTAGACATGAGGGGAGAAGTCAGTGAATGCTAAGAATGGCTCTTAAATTAGAAGTCTCGATGCCATTGCTTGGTTCCTCTCTTTCTCTCACTCCACTGTGTTCCCGTTGTCTTTAATATATCTCGAATCCATCCCACTTCTTCATCACTGCTCCTTGTTCTTCCCTGAAATTATAACATTGTTCCTCTGATTCTTTTTTTTAAACTTATTTATTTTGAGTGAGAACATGAGCAGAGGATGGGCAGAGAGAATCCCACCCAGGTTCCATGCTGTCAGTACTGACTGGATCCCAGAAACCATGAGATCATGACTTGAGCTGGAATAGAGTCAAACACTTAACCAACTGAGCCACCCAGGTGCCCCTCCCCTAATTTTTATCCTTGCTTCTATATCATTCTTGTTCCTGATCTATCACCACAGTGATCTCCATATATATATATATATATATATATATATATATATATATATATATATATATATATA
>NC_043701.1:24732288-24737618 GCF_006229205.1 Suricata suricatta
CACTCTGCAGCTCATGATTCTTCTAAGCAATGAAACCCACCACTCCTGTCCTTGTTAGAAACCTCCAAAGGATCCCCTTACTACCTGTAAGATAGCATCCAAATTCCTCTCAGTGGCTCATGCCCTTCATGATCTCGCCTCTCATTTATACTGATGAGATCTGGCACGTTCTGGGTGGTATGGCCTTAGACATCGCCTCTCATCTATTCTGTAGCCCCACCTCTTGCTACACACCCTATGCTTTAATCTACATACCTGGCATTTTTTACACCTTTAGTTTCTCCAGATTGGTGTGTCTTCTTGCCCCTGGGTCTTACTGTCCTTTTTCTTTCTTTCTGACCCTGCAGGATGCTCTTCAAGCAGCACCATTTCTTCACACCTTTTTAGGGATTCTCACACAGAGTTGTGACTGGCTCTTTCTGTATCTGTTTCTCTACCTTCACTGTCTCTGGAGGTCAGGGACCATGTCCTTGTCACTCTTGGATCTCCACATTGAACCTGTGTCTTTAATAGAGTGGATATGCAACATGTTTTTTATACAGCAAATAATACTCAGTGTTACTAGTTCCTGAATGTATCAAGTTAAATAATTTGCATATTTTTAAAAATAATGGCTTAATTTAGATAACTCACATGCCATAAAATGTGCCCTTTTAAAGTGCATAATTCAAGGGCTCCTGGATGGCTCAGTCAGTTAAGTGTCTGACTTCAGCTCAGGTCATGATCTCACAGTTTGTGGATTCGAGCCTCACATCGGGCTCTGTGCTGACAGCTCAGAGTCTGGAGCCTGTCTTTTTCTCTCTCTGCCCCTCCCCAGCTCATGCTCTGTCTCTCTCGGTCTCAAAAATAAACAAACATTAAAAACTTTTTTTAAGTGCATAATTCAGTATTTTTCAGTCTATTCAAAGAGTTGTGCATCTATCACCACTGTCTTATTTTAGGCCACTTCCACTACCCAACAAATTCTGTACCTTTCAGCACTTACTCTTCGCTTTTCCCTTTAACCCCTGGCAGTCTTCAATCTATTGTCTGTCTATGGATTTGCCTGTTCTGGACCACATTAGTGGTCTTTGTCATTAACTTTTCTCACTTAACATATTTTCTTTTTAAAAATTTTTTTATGTTTTTTATTTATTTTTGAGAGACAGAGAGAGACAATATGAGCAGGGGAGGGTCAGAGAGAGAGGGAGACACAGGATTTGAAGTAGCCTCCAGCCTCTGAGCTAGCTGTCAGCACAGAGCCCTATGTGGGGCTCGAACGCACAGACCGTAAGATCATGACCTGAGCTGAAGCCAACTGAGCCACCCAGGCTCCCCTCACTTAACATATTTTCAATGTTCATCCATTTTATAGCATTTCTTGGTACTTTATTCTTTTTATTTATTTTTAAGACTTTATTCCTTTTTTATTTTTAATGTTTGGTTGTATAGATATAGCACATTTTGTTTTTCCATTGATCAGTTAGTGGGCATTTGGGTTGTTTCTGCTTTTTGGCTATTATAATAATGTTACCCTGAACATTCTTATATAGAGTTTTATGTGAACATATGTCTTCAGTTTTCTTGGAATGGAATTATTTAGAAGTAGAATTGCTGGGTCATATGGCAACTCTATGTTTAACTTTTCAAGGAACTGCCAAACTGTTTTCCAAAATAACCGCACCATTTTAAATTCCCATCAGCAATGTAAAGAGTTTTATTTTTTTCACATCTTCAATAACACTTGAGACTGTCTGTACTTTTTATTGTAACCATCCTAGTGGAGACTTTGATTGTATTTGCATTTTCCTGATGACTAACGATGTTGGGTACTTTTCATATGCATATTGGCCATTCATACATCTTCTTTGGAGAAATGTCTCTTCAATTCTTTAACTCATTTTTATTTGGTTTATTTGTCTTTTAACTGTTTAATTCTAAGAGTTTTTTTTAAATATATATGGTTTATAAAAAATATATGGGTGATAAGTATTAAGGAGGGCACTTTGGGTGAATACTGGGTGTTACATGTAAGTGATGAATCACTAAATTCTTTTCTTTAATTTTTTTAATGTTTATTTTTGAGAGAGAACTCAGAGACAGAGTAAAGCAGAGAAAGAGGGAGACACAGAACCAGCATAGAGCCTAACCCAGGGCTCAAACCCATGAACCATGAGATCATGACCTGAGCCAAAGTCAGACACTTAACTGACTGAGACACCCAGGTATCCCATGAATCACTAAATCTTACTCCTAAAACAAATATCGCAGTGTATGTTAACTAGAACTTAAGAAATTTAAAAATATATACTCAAGGGGCGCCTGGGTGGCTCAGTAGGTTAAGCATCCGACTTCAGCTCAGGTCATGATCTCACGGTTTGTGGGTTGGAGCCCTGTGTTGGACTCTGTGCTTATAGCTAGAGCCTGGAGCCTGCCTTCTGATTCTGTGTCTCCCTCTCTCTCTGACTCTCCCCTGCTCATGCTGTCTCTCTCTCTCTCTCTCAAAAATAAATTAAAAGACATTAAAAAATGTATATATATATATATATTCATATGCCTTAAAAAAGGTAAAATTTAAATTTCATCCATCATATATATATATGTTCTTATCAGATACATGATTTGGAAATAATATTGCCCACTCTGTGGGTTTTATTTTCACTCTCCTAAAGGCATCATTTGAATCACAAAAGGACTTAATATTGATGAAGTCCAATTCATCAATTTTTATTTTGTTTCTTAAGGTTTTGGTGTCATGTCTTGTCCCAGCATCATTTGTTGAAAAGACTATTTTTTCTTCATTTAATTTCCTTGGCATCTTTATTAAAAATCAGTTCACCATACATGTGAGAAGTTATCTCTGGGTCCTTAATTTTATTTTATTGATTTGTCCATCTTTACGCCAGTATCATGCTGTCTTGATTACCATAGCTTTGTAGTAAGTTTGTGTGTGTGTGTGTGTGTGTGTGTGTGTGTGTGTGTGTGTGTTCAGTTACTTTAATAACACTACATTTACCACGTTATCACCATGAAATGTAAATTCAGGTTAGACAAGAAAATTTTACAAGTGCGATAGCGCTCTAGAGTATCCCAAAGTTTGTGTATAATGTCTGACCAAACCACCTTGCTGAAAAATCACTAATCAATTATAGGTAATTTGTTAACACTTACAATTCTTACCAAAAAAATAAATTTCATACATGTAAAAAGTGTTTTTCACTTACCTTTGCATTAGTACTTAAAATACACATTTCTATTTCAAGATGACATTTAAAAGTTATTCTAATACAACAGCAGCATAAATGTAATTCTGCAATTATAAAAAAAAAAGCTAAACTAAGACCCATACTTAAGTTATTCTCATGTTTACAAATGATTCTGAAATAAATACTACTTCTAAGCAGCTGTTATCAGCTTTTTAGGTTTGGTTTAAACACACACACATATTTTCAGTTGGGGGGAAGCTTATAATGTTATATTCTGTGCATTGCTCCGAAAGGGTTCTAAGAGCCAACCAGCCCTAAAAACTGAAATACTCAATCAGTCTGCAAAGAAGGCAGAAAACAGTTAAATTAAACAGAATTCCTACATAACATCAAGAGCACGGGATCATCTGCAGGAACTGGGAGAACTTGGGGATTGCCAAGTCGTTCTCTCTGTAACTCATCTCATCAGAAGACTTTAAGAAGATGCTTGTTTTACCACTAACAAGTGCATTTAAAAGTGACATGTTTCTTTTGTGCTAATTTGACTCCCCTGAATGACCTAGCTAACTGGTCACTAGTAATTTGGTTACCAGGCAAATCGGGTCTGCAAGAAAGGAAACCAATATGCAAACAATCGTGTTATTGTCTGACCCATTCAAACCATTTATTTTCAACATAAACATATAAATTCAACATGAGATGTCTAGAGCAAGCACCAACACACCAAGACAGCTTCTCTCCTTCTAACGTTTAGGGTTTGCCCAGAATTCCTTATACATGGAGTAGCCCATACCAAGCGTCATTGCTCCCACCACCCAGCCTTGGGCTGCCACACGCATGTGGATCAGGTGAACAGACATTTTAGTATTTCCCCAGCTCTTCAATCTATAGAGTCCATACGCAACAATTGCTGCAAACCCCCCCATTCCGATGGGAACAAACGGCGCCTCCCTAGCTTTTCAGATAAGCTTGGATCCCTGCTCTTCATCACATGAAGAAAGAGAAACATCTGTGCTGGTTGACATAGTGGCTGAAGGAATCTGCAATTGACAGTAATGCTCAGTCTCCAATCTGTAGTAAGTTTTAAAATCAGGAAGTGTGAATTCTCCAACTTTATTTTTCACTGTCAAGATTGCTTTGTCTATTCTGAGCCCTGACATTTCCATATGGATTTTAGGATCAGCTTATCAATTTCTGCAGAAGCCAACTGGGATTTTGATAAAGATTATGTTTAATCTGTCAATTAATTTAGGAAATGTTTTTGTCTTAGCACTATACATCTTCTTATCTATGAACATGGGGTTTCTTTTCACTTATTTAGGTCTTTAATTTTTTATAATAATATTTTATAGGTTTTAGTGAAAAAACTCTTGCACTTGTTTATTCTTAAGTATTTTTCTTTTTTGATGCTAAAATTTTATTAACTTTATTTTAAATTATCCTTATAAATTGGAGAAATCTGCATTTTTAATGTTCATTTATTTTTGAGAAAGTGACAGATCATGAGCAGGGAAGGGCAGAGAGAGAGGGAGACACAGAATCCAAAGCAGGCTCCAGGCTCTGAGCTGTCAGCACAGAGCCTGACGCAGGGCTCAAATCCACAAACCATGAGACCATGACTTGAGCCTAAGTCAGTTGCTTAACCAACTGAGCCTCCCAGGCATCCTGAGAAGTCTGCATTTTTAATTTTTTGGGGGGGAATTTTTATTTTTATTTATTTATTTATTTTTTAACATATGCAATTATTTTCCATCATTTACAATACAGTAGTTACAATGACACTCCAAACAGAAAAGCAAAGTAAAAAATCAAAACCCCAATTTCTATTTCAAGTAATTAGACTTATACAGAAATTAGAAGGTTAAGTAACAACTAGTTAATCACCTAATTTCACAGCTATCTGAAGTGGCAATCGTTATATAGCAGCTTATCTACGATACATTCAAGACAAATGATACAATTTATTACTTGCCCATAAGCTAAAACACAGCCTGCTTAATACCTTTCCTTAAATTCCACCTCTATACTACAATATCCTTGAGGTCCATGCAAAAAAGTAGCTACCTTTTATATAGGAAATGGATGATTAAGTCTTTGGTGTTGTAAAAGCAACTTCATTTAAACATAACCACCCCCGCCACCAAA
>NC_043701.1:24737718-24762064 GCF_006229205.1 Suricata suricatta
AGATACGTAATATTATATAAAATCAGTACTTTAATATGTGGATCATCTCACATGTAAGTATTAGATTTTCAAAGGACCCTAATAGTACTTAACACTTTGAATAGCAGTAGAAAGCGATGTGTGACCCAAAGGAAATGGATGAATAGTAAGGAAGCAATATATATGCATGTATTAACATATATACCAATATACTGAGAAACTTTATTTGGAGTAGCATTATCAGGTTAACTATGCAACATGTATTCACTCATATGTGAATCATGATTCACAAAATACACGAAGTTTTGACATTTTAAATACTTAGGCTAATTAGTGCACTTGTTAAACCTATCAATTATGTGGAAGTTAGTAATTAAAGTTTTTTTTAAATGCCCAGTTTCATTGGAAATGTTTGCAGATACAATATGCCATCATAAAAGTCAGATGAAGAGTTGGGTGTTTGAATTCTGGGGTGACAAACTAGTCACCAAAATGATTATCAATACTGTGATATTGATAATGAAAAGAGGTAATTAAGAATGGTATGACTAGTTATAACATTTATATGTTAGCATTTAAAATGTTCCCACATGCATAGTAATTGCACCAGTGAAGATGCCACTTAATATATGAGGAAAATACTATAATAGAAGTATATTGAGTAAGAATTTTGTAATGAATACTGGAGAGTATTAATTACAATGGAGCCTTTAATTGGGAAACATTGTCTTTTTTTATTTTTTCAAGAGATACTAAAACTACACAGAAGAAAATTGTATGGTAGAAATAATGTCTACTTAAAGAATTTGAGAATTCTCTATGTTGATTGATCTGGAAAGATTAAAGGTTAAAAAATGGAAGCACAAGGGGCATCTAGGTGACTCAGACAGTTGAGCATATGACTCTTGATTTCAGCTCAGGTCATGATCTCACAGTCATGAGATAGACCCCATGGCCAGCTCTGCGCTGAACATGGAACCTACTTGGGATGATTCTTTCCCTCTTCTTCTGCCCCTACCCTAAGAAAGAAGAAATACACTCAGAAAGGTTTGGTTTTTGGCTGTTGGTGTATTTGTCTACAGTAATAATTGGATTTGACAGCAGAAACCAGCTGATGGCTCATACTCTATGAGATGTACTGGATTGGAACCTACAGAAAGCATCACTGTTGGTGAACATTATCAAGACAGGAATGGGTTATGGTTTTGTCCCTGGAAGATCTGTCTATCTAATTATCCTTCATTTGTTAGACTATATATTTTAGATATAAATCTTAATCTAACAACAGAATCATTTCAAAGACAGGAAGACAAATTTTAAAAATGCATGGATACTCCTACGAAAGATGATATAATCTGTTAATAAAGTTGTGCAAAAGGGCTGAATGGTCCTTATTTATGCTTTATGGAATAGCTGTGAAAATTAGTAGGTTTTTCAATTTACTCTCAGATGGTATTTTTTTAAATCACTGTTTAACAGCATATGCAAAATAAACTATTTATCTCAAATATTAATGTATTTATAAGATCCTGATTCAAGTATTTGCTACTTATCCTTCCCTGAGGTACTGGTTGGTTCCCCAACTTCAACTATGGCATCAAAACACAGTACAGTTATATATAAATAGATTCCTTGATGAAAAATAGAGTCATGTATGTTTATCATGTTTACAAATATAGAATTAATGTTTTCTCCATTATATTAAGAAAAGTCACATGCAGCATGTAATTGTGGTATTTTTTCTTAAAGAAAATTTATAACTAAAGTATTGCAGTATTTCCTATTATCTTATAACTTTATTTTATATTTATCAAAAATATTTTCCCATTAGTTCAGTACACAGAAAATTGATCAATGAAAATGTAATATTTGGCTCATAATGATAAATATTTATCCTATGTAATGAAGCTTATCTGGTATAGGTATATTTCTTTGTTAACAAGTCTTATTTCCTTCTGGAAAATGAAATGTATTAAGAATTAAAGAATTATACATGTGGTCAGAAAGCTGACCTTTAAAGTCTCTACCAGTCTTGAAGTTTAATGTTTCTGAGATATTTAGCTGCCTATTTTTTTACAGTAACATCATACATCTGTAGAAACCTTTGGTTTTACAATAATTAGTTTGAAACATAACCTTCACAAAAGTATTTTATTATCTATTAAGAGTCCATTAGGGTATAAAAATCAATACCTTTGCCGTTCTTGGAACATTTCATTTTTCTCAATATTTTCAAGAGAAACCACTATATGCTTCCAATTTAACTTTTTTTCTTTCCTAATGGAATTCTATACATAAATAAAATAGTTTTTCTAAATCATTAAAACCTAACAGAAAATTAGCTGGGTTGTGATAGATTGCTTTACCTTTGTGGTGAAAAGAAGGGTAAGAGCTAATGGTTTTGAGTGCCCTTATGACACATCAAGTACCACCTATTTTCTCAAGGGAGGATATTTGAAATTAAACGGGCATGAATTTTCTATTCCACCTTGAGTAAGGCATAAGCCAAGATATTTTTGATGACCTGGTCTCAGAAATCACATGTAATCGTTTCTGGTATGTTCTATCATTTACATAAATCAACCTCTGCAAGTATTGAGCTTGGGGACTATAGCTCTCTACCCTCATTTGTTCACTCCACATTCAAGAAAGGAAAACATCCTTAAGTGATAGATCTATTGGTGAGAACACTCTCAGTTCAATGGTTCCGAAAGAGGGAACCATAAAGTGATGAGATGATATTGCCAAAATGAGCTACTTTGGGGCATATTTTTGGTTAATGACAGGTGTCACTGTCTTCTGAGTAGATTCTCAATAGAATACTATACTGATGGTGGTCACAGAATAGGGAGATAGGCTTATTTTTAGTAGTATTAATTTTCTATTGCTGCGTAACAAATAACTGCAAAATTTAACACCCTAAAACAGTAAAACATTTGTTATCTTACACAGTATCTTATTGAGAAGCAGTTTATTAGCTGGGTGGTTCTGGCTCAGCATTTTTCATGAGCTTTCAGCCAAGGTATCATCTGAGGCTGCGATCATCTGAAGGCTTGAGTGCGACCAGACAGGTCACTGATTCATAGAACTTATCTTTTATAGTAGCTACTTTTAATCGTAAGTTTTCTCCTGTGATCTATATTTTCCAGTTTACCCTATAACTATTCTGCTAAAATGATTGTGTTTCTAATAAGGTAAATGTGGTATTGTGATTTATAATAAGAAATATAGGGTCTTTGGCCTTAATCATGCTTATGTGATGAAGTCTCCATGAAGTCCAAAAAGGTAGGAGTTTAGAGAGTTTACAAGTTGGTAAACAGGTGGAGATTTGGGGAGAGTGGCATAATCAGAAAGCAAGGGAGTTCTGTGCTCTTTCCACACACCTTTCTCTATTCATTTCTTCCATGTGGCTGTTCCTGAGGTATATCATTTTTATAATGAACTGGTAATCTAGTAAGTAAAGTGTTTCTCTGAGTTCTGTGAATTGCTCTAGCACACTAATTGAACCCAAGGCAGATGTTGTTGGAACCTTCAATCTATAGGTCTGTCAGAAGCACATGTAACAACCACCTGGACTTATAACTGATATCTGAAGTGGAGGAGACACTCTTGCAGCCCAAGCCCTTAACCTGTGGGATCTGATGCTATTCCAGATAGCGAGTGTCAGAATTCAGTTAATTTATAGGATGCCCAGCTGGCAACTGAGATTACTTGGTAGTATGGGAAGCTCCCTCTTCCCTACCCCTTACATGTTGAAACTGGGTCCAGAACCTTTAGGAAACAATCAAGGGGAGAGGCCAATGATTGGGAGAATACCCTTAAAATAATATTTTTATTTTAGTAGAGGTATTCTATGATTTAATCCAAAAAAGTAAGGTGGAACCTGAAGGCTCTGAGTAGATACTAACCACACTAGGGGAACTTTCTCGTTTATACCAGTTTCACTGCTTTAAGCCACTTATAAGACTAATTTTGTTCAATGGAAAACATTACCGTCAAGCTATCTTATTCAGCATGGTCTTTTTCACAGCGTGGAAGTGCAAAACTGGGAGAAATAAAAGTCTATTTCATGCTTAAACGGAGGCAAAAACATTAATATAGTTATCACCACGAGAACATGAGGATTATCAGAGATTAAAGTAGTGAGTTTTTCCATTTCCTTTCAAAACTGACACAATGTGATTTGAATTTCCCCAAATATGATGAAGAGCCTTGGATCACTGTTTTATATGTATGTTTATATCCTAAGCCAGTGTTTCAGGGACTCTGGCATATATATTTGTGATTAACTCAAAGACATATTTCTATGAGACATTTTTACCCCTTTTCCTTTTCCTTCCTTCCTTTCTTTCTCTCTTCCTCCCTCCCTCTCTCTCTTTCTCTCTCTCTCTCTATTTCTCTCTCTCTTTCTTTTTTTTTAAATGTTTTATTTATTTTTGATACAGAGAGAGATAGAGCATGAGAGGGGCAGGGGCAGAGAGAGGAGACAGAACCGGAAGCAGGCTCCAGGCTCTGAGCTAGCTGTCAGCACAGAGCCGGACGCAGGGCTCGAACCCAGGAACGTGAAATCTAACCTGAGCCGAAGTTGGAGGCTTAACTGACTGAGCCACCCAGGCACCCCTCTTTCTTTCTTTTTTGAGTTACAGAACTGTTTGGGCCAGTAAATCTTTCTAAGAATGTCAGATTGGTCAACACTGAGGAGGTAAATGGAAACTAATGACACTCGTCAAGTTGATGATATGACTGATTTATTGGACCCAATCATTTAACACTTTCAGAAAGTCAATATTGGGGAAAGAAACTGGCTCTTATTGTGGTTAACTGTATTTGTGCTGTCAGCATTCAATGATTTATTACAAACCTGTGGGTAGGATTAGGATATTATAAATGGGGGGAAATGGAAAGCTCATTAATTTTTTATCCCCACAGGTGCAAGATATGCAGTGGGCTAATAGAGAACACACTCACCCGGCATCTGTCTGCAGTCTGCCCTGTAAGCCTGGGGAGAGGAAGAAAACAGTGAAAGGAGTCCCTTGCTGTTGGCACTGTGAGCGCTGTGAAGGGTACAACTACCAGGTGGATGAGCTCTCCTGTGAACTTTGCCCTTTGGATCAGAGACCAAACATCAACCGCACAGGCTGCCAGCTTATCCCCATCATCAAACTAGAATGGCATTCTCCCTGGGCTGTGGTGCCTGTGTTCATTGCAATATTGGGAATCATTGCCACCACCTTTGTGATCATTACCTTTGTCCGCTATAATGACACACCTATTGTAAGGGCTTCAGGACGAGAACTTAGCTATGTGCTCCTAACAGGGATTTTTCTCTGTTATTCGATCACCTTTTTAATGATTGCAGCACCAGATACAATCATATGTTCCTTCCGCCGGATCTTTCTAGGACTTGGCATGTGTTTCAGCTATGCAGCCCTTCTAACCAAAACCAACAGGATACACCGAATATTTGAGCAGGGGAAGAAATCGGTCACAGCACCCAAGTTTATTAGTCCAGCATCCCAGCTGGTGATCACTTTCAGCCTCATCTCTATCCAGCTCCTGGGAGTATGTGTCTGGTTTGTTGTGGACCCCCCCCACATCATCATTGACTATGGAGAACAGCGGACTCTAGACCCAGAGAACGCCAGGGGGGTGCTCAAGTGTGACATTTCTGATCTCTCGCTCATTTGTTCGCTGGGGTACAGTATCCTCTTGATGGTCACTTGTACTGTGTATGCCATTAAAACAAGAGGTGTCCCAGAGACTTTCAACGAAGCCAAACCTATTGGATTTACCATGTATACTACCTGCATCATTTGGTTAGCTTTCATTCCCATCTTTTTTGGTACAGCCCAGTCTGCAGAAAAGGTAAGTACAAGAAATGCATATGCCAACCCTTCTCAGGATTTAACTTCTTTCTTTATAATGCTTTCCCACTTTTCTTTTGGTTTACTTATATTTTCTCAAGATGACTTAGTCTATTTTATTCTTACTTAGAATATATATATTCATATATATGTACATACACACACACACACATACACACACACATATATATATATATATATATATATATATATATATGAAATCCCTGAAGGTCACTTAACTTTGAATATGTGTTAACTAAGGTTGATTTTCCATGAAGAATGCTTTCTTGTGTCCTCCTTGGCAGGATTGAAAATTGACAGATCTCACATTACTTTCTGGGTCTCTCTTCCCAGGTCTGTTATCTACTAAGATAACTGTTCTTTTCCTAATGTTAATTAAAAGTGAACGGGAGAAAAGAAAGTCAGACATAATTCGGTGAGTTATCCCAGAGATATCCTATTGCATGACGAATGCCTCCTTTTCTGGTTGTAATGTGACTCTGGGAAAAAGCTATTCCTTATTAATTACTATGCTTTTAGTCATGGAGGCAAAGTGTACAGTAGGGCAACAACCACCACAAAAAGAAGCTGAAATGGCTTAGTTTGATCTGCCCCATCTTACTCTTTCTCATCAGCCCTCATTTTTATCACTTTTGCATATGTGGAAGGTGATGTTGAGGGATTAATGAAAGACAGCAATGGGCAGTTATACAAAAAGCAGTTTATAATTTTTCAGAAAATGAAGATCAATTAATTCTCTTTAAAGTAATTTTCTTTTGTGACGAGTCTCCAATTAACCTTTCTCACATAAATCACTGCAAGTAAAGAACATCTCTATGTGAAAGGGAATATGCCCTGAACTGGATACATGTATTTATGTCCAGAAAAGGGGAGAGCTAAAGTTAGACATGAATTCCAAATGTTGAGTAGTTTAATGAAGACAAGCTGTTTTATAAAACAAAGGCAAATGCTATCTTTCTGAATGAATAGTCCTTCAGCCCTAATGTGCATATGAAAAAGTTATTCTCTTAGAATGAGGGTTGAAAGATTGCTCCACCCTCTGTCATCAGAAGTTAGGAGGAAATCAAGCATCGTGGGGGCAATTACATTCCCTAGTCTCTAACATTCCAAGTGAGGTCATGCATGACTCTTAAAATCTCAACTAATTCAGAGGAAAAAGTACTCAACAAGGGCACCGAGAGCTCATTAGTATGAGCATTCATCCCTTACTAGATCAATGTGGCTTTCAACCATGTTTGAACCAAAAAAAAAAAATGTACTTCAGCAAACTTGCTACTTGAATAGAAAAAAATTTGCCATGGGTTCTGGACCTGTGACCTTTCATGATTGAGATGGTCTAAGTTCGTGAATATTTTATGTATGACCAAGCAAATGGCAGGAAAATAAAGTAAGGTAGTTTGATGCTCTAAAGCTAATAAACATTCTATTTTTGACATATGTAGATAGAAATTTTGGGGGATCAAACTTGTAAATTCTTTCTTAGGAAAGAATGCATGAGCTGGAAAATAAATCTCTCAATGTCTGTTGGGTCTTTTTTGATATAGTTAGTTGAACTAGTAAGGACAAAACAATATTGTTCAGAGTCTGGAAATGTCTGTATTAGGTCAATTATTAATAACACTAAGTGATATTGGTATTTGTATTTGAACCTACGCCTGCCTTTTTTAAATATACTGTTTTATCTGAAAAGGGGACATGAGTAGTTTATTTTGCCTTCTTGTGGGCAATAAATATTTACCTAGACAAAATCTCTTTCGGTCTGACATCTAACTTCCTTTTCTTTTTCTCTCCCTTGCTTTACACTTTATAAATGATTATCTACTCTTACTTCTCACATTGTGATTTTCAAGGGCAGTGGGGGAGAGCAAATATAAATAAGGTGGTATGTCTATTTGCATAAGTCTTTCAGTGCTTCAACTTTTAGAATAAATAAAATCATGGTACAACATTAAGCAATTAGATAGTATCATCGTAGCAGTGCAAACATGCATTATATGAATAAGCTTTCTTAAGGTAGTTGAAAAAAAATGAGCATTTTCTCTCCAAACTAGAATCCTGCTATGTTGCTGCTGTCCCCAGCAGCAGTGGAGGGAGGAAGAGTTTCAGAGCAAAATGGACAGGTTAATATGCTGAGGTTGGGGAGAGGAGGCCGGTGTCGCAGAGCCTTTGAGAGCCGCTGAACACGTGTCTGAAAACCTGGAGCTTATGTGTATATTTTCGGGTACAGATATATCCATGCCTACAGAGGTCTGACTGAATGCTGGACACAATTCATTCCTTTCTTTCTTAGCTGTGTGGAATCAAAGGAAGTCAGAGAAGCACATTGTGAGACAAAGTGGGAAATATGTTAAGTGGATTTATTTTGTTTTCATGATATAATTGAATGTGGAAACGACTGAAGAAATCAGTAAGAAACACAAATTGTAGGAATTTTCAGAACATTACAACATCCTTAGATTATTTAGTTAGTCTTAGGAGCTATTGAATTTAGGCCAGCTCTACATCAAGATGCTAAGATTTGGATAGTGAGGTATTTTATATAATACGATTATGTGTCATCCTAAGGCTTCACATAAAATTTGCTACCTGCTTGTTATTCTCTGTCAAAATATCTTTACTATTCAAAACAGTACACAAAATGCATGAGATTTCTTTTTCACAATGCTAAATCTGTTGATGCTGACATTAAAAGTGAATAAAACTCTATATCTCTAAAAGAAGGTCTTATATAAGTTTTATTGACTTGGGGGACTAAAGAGCTGGTCAGTCCTCCATTCTCATTTATAATGCTCAGCCAATTAGCCCATGTTATTAACTTGAAGTGTTTGTAGCAGTTAGGCAGAACACACATGCATTAATTCAGTAGATCTTTATTGAGCATTGTGTCCAGTATTGTGCTAATTATTGAGCAGGTGTCAGTCTGCTTCCCGAGCCTTCCTTGTAAGGCTCAGTCTGGCTCCCAGCCGATGCCTGCCTGACGCCTGCCAGCACCAGCAAGGTGCCAGGCTCAAAGACAGGAGAAGATCAGGCTCAAGGGCAGGGGCAAGATGGTGAGGAATCGGATCTGAGATGAGAAAGCAGAAAAGAGAGCTATGCATTCTATAACTATACATCAGTGACATAGAATTTATAACACAGGAGACAGCGGAAGAGCAAAATTTCTTTCAGTAAGCATTTAATTATGCTTCGTAAAGTAATCTACAAAAGAAAACTCATCTAACCATACAGGTCTCTCTGAAATTATAACAGAAGTAGGAATAAAAAGTAAAATTAGTTCAATAATTTAGACAGATGTTTTCGAAAACCCCTGGGTAAAATCAAATTATAAAGGTACATTTTAGCATTCATGAAGATAGACAGCTCTGTGAAGTAAGTCTTTATTCAATGATAAAACACCATTTAATTTCCCTTCTTATTCAGATTTTGAAATCAAGTTGAATCATGTTTTTCCAATAGTTTTTAATGACATTATATATTAGATTTGTACCTACTGCTGCATTCTACTAATTCATAGTATAAATGCCCCTTTTCTTTTCCTATAGAATGGTGGTGTGAAGAAAGGGGTGGGCACACTGAGGTGTGGACATGGACTCACACAAACTCTCATAATAGTGCTGAAAATACAAAAAAATAAAATAAAATTAATGCATTAGCCAGGAACAGAATCCTCAGGGATGGTTAGGGGCTGTTAGGATGGCAGAAATCTCTTGAATACATATTTTACCACCTCTAATTGCTCTCGTAAAGCCAAGCTAATCAGACAAGGGTTATGACATTGCCAAGCTCCAAAGAGCACAGTGCTTCAACCAGAGCATTGGGTGGAAACAAAACAAAACATCCTCAAAGCAGAAAAGAAAGCAAAACGCAAAAGGGTCAAAACCCCCCTTTCTTCCTTTGATGCAGCATTGTCTATCTAGTAGCTCAAGTCAGAAACCTGGGACTCGTCTTAGACTCCTCCCTCTGCACTCTCCTACTCTTGTTTCTTTCTCTCACCTGCAAATGTCATCCTTAAAAAATTCCTGAGGGAAAGGAGGATCCATTTAATGTATACGTGAGTGAATATGTCTCTTAGAGGCTTCCATGTAATACCTACTCAATGAGTGCCTACTCAATGTGTCAGCAGAGTGTCCTGCACAGTAATGATCTAACATAATGCTATAATGCTTACTTATCATATCAGTTAGATTGTGATGTAATTGGAATTTTCTATCTTCATCTTATTGTGATCCCCATTATAGCAACTTTTTTTCTTCTGAAAAACAAGTTTTCTCATTTTAATGATGGGCCATATGCATTTCTTTGGAAAAAAATGTCATCACTTATTCTGAAATAGGGCTGCTAAATACATAGGGAGAAAGGAAAAAGGAATTATTATAGTTGTCTTAGTTCTGTCTAGAATACACAGAACAAAGGAGATTTGATACAGCTAATACTTTTTCCTTATCATCCTTGTTCTTTTACTGCATCTGTCTGTTGAAGGGCAGAGAAGTGTAGGGGTACAGAGATGGATATGGGAGTAGAAGAGCATAAGCTCTGGAGAAGATGGTTTTGGGTTCAAATCTTGACTCTGCTAAATTGGCTGGGAAAATGTAGGCAAGGGCTATACTTCTGAAGATTGTAATAAATTCTCCCAGAGAATGCAAATTCACATGGAAAGGAATATAATGCAGGCATTTGCCATCTGTACCCAGGCCTACTCTTGAACTCTGGTAGACTTGAGTTCATATCCTCTAGAAAAGGCAAGAAGATTGGTGAGTTTAAAAAACAAATGCTTCTCTTGTCTCATTATGGTGTGTTTTTTTGTATTAATAGATATCTCATAGTAGTTTTGTTGAGAATGACATGGTATGAGTCACGACAGGTGGTTGGCATGTAAAAAGTTCTTTTCATGTTGACTGTTACTATTACTAGACTATAGTTTATGAGGGCAGGGATATTGGTTTTGCTCACCATTATATCCTCGTCACCTAGTTGAGGAGTAGGCCAGCATAGAGTCTCAAAAACCATCTGTTTAATTACTGAATACATTCATATTTTTACAGATAATTGCTTCAGTTTCTCCAGCCCATTAGACCATATCACTGCAGCACCCCAACTTGATGTGTTTTCTCAAACATTAGAGATTTACCCCAGGGTGTAGATCATGCAGATTAAGTAAATTAAAGAAGGCAACAAGATCCAGAGAAAGGGAAGAGAGAATTGTTCCTGCAACAATGCATAACTGCCTTCATATATTTAGCCGGAAATACTGGAAGGTGTCATCAGAAAGCAATTGCTGAAATATGTTAAAATTTGAAAAGTGAGTAACTCTAACAAGAGTTGTGAAAGGTAGTTCTGAAAAGAATGATAACATTCCTGCTGTAAGGTATAGTTGCGATGAGAAAAGAACAGCCTGAGAGTCCTGTCAATATCACCTAGACGGCAACGGAAGCGATTCTCGGAATAGATCAGAGCAGAGTAGTTCTCCAGCCACACCTGTCTCCCAGCGTTTCTTCATTTCCTTAGACAGGAAGGAAGTGGAAACAGGATAGTGTTTTCTTTCCTTGTCAACTTATAGTCATTTGAAGCAAATGCCTTTGAAGGCTTCAAATAGATGCCGCGGTTTCCTGGCATTTGTTATCGTGATACCTATTTCAGGTATCGTGGTACATTGTGTCCAGCCAAGATCAGTCATACCAAACTGGCATACCATACCAGAGTTGCAATCAACTCCAGAGGGGGAAAACCTAATAGAAAAGGGAAAAGGAAAAGCGACCAGAAACGAAAACATTTATGTAATCTCATTTATGCACTCAGTTAAAATGATATGCTTGTGAAGACACAGAAGGAAGAAATGAAATAAGGAGATTCTAGGGCACAGCATAGGCAAGCCTGTTAAGTGGCTCTCCTAGGAAAGGCTGCCTTAGCCAAGCTTATTATTTTTTTTTCCGGTTGTGCTCCATATTACTGCTGCAGAAAATTACCAACTTACACATTTAGGGCAATTCTTTTGGGGATGCCTATCTTATTTGACAGCATAAAGAAATATTTGCTCAATGAACCTTGCTTAGATTCCATGATCCTACTTTTTTGGGCTCTGAGGATGCTGTGGGCCTCAGGCTACTTAATTTAAACATTTGGCGGTTAGTGAGACTGTGGTATTTACACATTTATCTCTTTTTTATATTGAAATTGAGTTTGAACGGGTTTGAATTTTCTATGCACAAATTATAATAATTTAATCAACTATACAATTAGATAGTCAACCTGGGAACTTAGTCCTACAGCTAACTCATCTTATTAAAATTGTTTAGCTTTCTTAATATGTTTAAAATGCTAGACTACCAGATTTGATTAAGACTAAAATGTGAATTTCTTCAGTCATAGTGACCATGACCTTATTTCAAAAATGTTCAGGGGGAATGCCATACAAATAGACTTAATTTTTCTTCTATATAGACAGAACTTTAATGACACTCCAGACTGTTGATAGTACAGAATGCAGTGACTCATTTACTTGTATAACTTCAAATTGCATTTTCCATGATTCAGTAGATGCTTATATCTTATGGAGCACACAGGGTGCCAGGAAGAGCAGATTGCAAGCAAATAGTTCCTTTTGGCTGTAACCATATCACATTTGTATGTTACAAATTTTTTTAAATCTCTAAATGCAGTATCATATGGGTTAGCACCACCCACCCCAAAAGTGTAGAAAATATTGAACCAAATATTAATATAACTTCCAGGTTATCAAAAATAAATTCAAAGCAGACTTACTGGCATCATTAGAAGAAATATAAAAGAAGAAACTTAGTCTGGCTTCTGGTTCACAGTATGGGCTGGCACCAACATATATATCCCTTCCCTCTAATGCAACAGTGAAATTTTAAGAAATAAGAAAGAAAAAAGAAGGAAAGAAAAGGTTAAAAAAAGGAAGAAAAGGAGGCAGGAAAGAGAGAGAAAATGGGAAGAGGCCATTATATTTTTAGAGCCAACATAAGGTAGAACAATTTGAGAAAAGTCTGAAAAATAAAAACCAAATGGGTATGATTTAGAGAAATTAGAGGAAGGAAATCACAACCCAAGAGACATAAATGGTTCTTACCATGACGGTTTCAAATAATTTCTAAACCTGGAGTCAGCATAAAGACCTGACATGGGCAGGGGAGTGACCATCAGCAAAATTATTTAAAGAGCTACATTTCAAAATAGCTAGGCCAGGTCGGCCTCTCACTTTCCCTTTCTGTTCCAAGTTTTTTAAATGTTTACTTATTTATTTTGATAGATAGAGAGTGAGCAGGGGAGGGGCAGAGAGAGAGAATCCCAATGAGGACTCAAACCCATGAACCATCAGCTGAAACCAAGAGTCAGATGCCATCCAGCGCCCCCTTCTTTCTGTTCCAACTTAACAAGGAATAAGATTACAGATACTACAGAACTCTACTCTCAAAAATGGGAATTGTCTGATGGTAGAATTATGTGTGGCATAAGGCACACATACTCCTTGTGTGAGTAAAAACACTGAGAAAGAAACCACACAGAATTTGAAGTAACTATTTCAGACAGATGTGAACAGGTGAGCAATAGGAAAAACATCTGTACAAAATAGAGATATGATAAATGTCTCAGCTCTTAAGGAAAGTTCCTCCTGTGGTAGTCCATTTGTGTGCCTGTATCCACGCATCTTCAAGAGAAGCCAGTTGGCTACAACAGTCACCAACCTACACAGGTGTGTAGTCTGCCCCCCCCACGCAAGGAAAATGGATCCCATCCATAATCCTTATCAAACAACCTGGCCCTGCATCATAATTATACAACAGCCTAGGATGTCATGGTAACTAAAGACCCAATATCGTGGTTTAAAAAGGTGCATACACACACACACACACACACCAAAACCAGAGGTAATTCAGAAAACATAAGAGAACTTTAAAAAAATAGAATTTTAATAAGTATTCCAAAAGAAAATCCAGAGAATATTGAACATACACATATACATAGGTTGCCGTGGAAAAAATCAATCAGAAAATAAGAAAATGATACCAGAAATTAAAATCTGAATGTAAAATAAAGCTGAACAGATGAATGTAAATATGGGATGGCTGAGGTTAAGAGTAGAGATCTGAAGGGTGAAATCAGAGGAAGAACCAAGAAGAAAAGGAGTAAAGTGAAAAAAGGAAATCTGAACAAAAGTTAGAACACTGTGAGCATGGATACAGGATTCTAAAATATATCTAATAAACATTGAGAAGAAGAAGCAGACATAGAAGGGGGAAAATGGCCAAATAAAATAAAATAAGTATGATAAAAAACAGAAGTTTCACAAATTGAAGAAAGACAATTTTTAAAATTGAATGGTTCACACATCTCAGTAAAAATTCGCTAATTGAGAGAAAATTCTAAGAACTTTTAGGGGGAGAAAAGATAGATAGAAGATATGAAAATCAGACCTCATATGCTTCCCCGGATTCTAGAAGGCAATGAGCAAAGACTTTCTGAGTGAAAGTATTTTAAACTTACATTTGTATAGCCAGCCAAACTATCAATCAGTGTGAGGCTAAAACTGTATGTGGTTCAGAAAATCTGATGACTGCATATCTCATACATGAATTATTCTAGATTTTATCCAACAAAATAAGGAAAGCATATCTGATATGAGATAAGTAACAATGGCATTTCATATAACCTCAAAGAAACAGAGAAATTTAAAAAGGGATTGTAAAAGGATATATTGGACCCTGGTGTCTAATTACCCTTTAATAGATAGAGTTTTAGGTTATTTCTTCTCTGCAAGCCCAGTCTTCCTACTTGGATGAATCTGAAGAGAATGACATTCAGTAGCCATACACAAAAATTACTTTTTGTATCCGTCTTTCGTTGTTAGAAGTCTGGAAATGAAATACAAAAATGTGGATTTGTCTACAAAAGTGAATATTAATATTATAAGCCCTGTTAGGTTAAAAATATTAACGCAACTTAAATACTTGGATAATGACTAAGGAGGGGCAATAGAGGAGTTGTGTAGGCATATTAAGTCAATCATCTTTTACTGTGAGTAGACAACAGACACAATCCAAAATTCATAACCCAAGAGATAGTGCATTATTAAACAACAAGAAAAAACAAATTAAAAACGTCTTAATTCTCTAGAATAGCATCAGGATATGGGAAGATGGGTTATGTAGGGCTTTTGCTTGAGAAATACTTAGATTTTATTTCATTTAATAAACTTACTTGATAAAAATAGAAATGACTGCATATAAAAGGGTTTAAGTAAAAGTCTCAGGAAAAACCTTTCTAAGACAATATGAATGCATATTCTTATATCGGGACTTTTGGTGTGTAATATGTATTCTGTGAAAAACTTTTAGATGCAGAAATGGGTGAGTGATTTTGAATTTTTTCAATGATGCAAGATTTTTTGATCATCATAGTCTATAAATTTCCTCTTTTTTAGGGTTTAGTAATGCCATTACTGAATAAATATTTTTAAGGGCTACAATTTAAATACCCATTTATAGTCAGTGATTACATTTCATTGGAAATATTTGTTAAATGGGGCACCTGGGTGACTCAGTTGGTTAAGCATCAAGTTTGGCTGAGGTCATGATCTCACAGTTCATGGGTTTGAGCCCTGTGTCAGGCTCTGTGCTAACAGCTCAGAGCCTGAATCCTGCTTCAGATTGTTTTTCCATCTTTCTCTGCCCTTCCCCAACTCTTGCTGTCTCTCTCTGTGTCTCAAAGGTGAATAAATGTTAAAAAAAAAATTAACTTAGAAGTATTTGTTAAATGCTATTTGAAGGGACCTTTGCTTGGCATTTAGGAAAATGTAAAGATGAGTAAGAAGTTTGCCATCAAGTTGTTTAGAGTCAAGAAGGGAGCCAGACCAGGCACGTAGATGACCAGTACAAGGCAGAATAACATAAATGAAGGTAAAGTGCCTATGTTGAGGTCTTGGGGCCACAGATGCAGAATGAGGAAGGTATCGTGTTCTTTTGAGGGATCAAGAAAGTCTGCATGAAGGAGGTGGAAATGAAACAGGTTGTATGAGAATCCTGTCACTGAAGGAAGTGTTCTAAGGTCAGCGTAGTCACAAGGAGAGGTGGGTGACCTATCCATCCCAACATGTGCTGTTGTTAATATCACTTCTATTACTTTGAAAAAGTATTTTGGACAATAAATTATATGATTACCCACAAAATGTGATTAGTCAGATAACTGGCAGCCATTTTGCAGTGGGACTTAGGCCAAGTTTCTACTGTATTTGCTAGGGACTGGAGTATATTTGAATCTTTCTGAGCATGGATGTATTCTCAGTACAATTCCATTTTGTGAGATTTTTCTGCCACTGGAAAGTCCGATGAATTGTAGTGTGCAAGGATAAGAGAAAAGACAATAGCAAGATTATTGAAGAAATCTAGGCAAGAAATACTGGGGTTTGACATGTGGCAGTGGAAAACAGAAAGAAGAGACTCATTTCCAACTGAATTGGGAACAGAGGAAGTCAGAATAGGAGGTGAGGGGCTGGCAACGTTTGGTTTCCTAACATTCTCCCGGGCTGCCACAAGGACTCTGTCTAATCAAACTTAAAGCAAGTCTGTAGTTTTCCCTTTGGTCTGGGCTGAAGGAGAGAAAGCAATTCTTTTCAATTGTGAATGACTGCATCTAACCCGGTATGAAAAAGGATATTTGGGGCCAAAGAAGTGAAGATGGGTAAAAATCAGTTTGTGGGTTTAAAGACAAAGGCAAGGATACAAGGGAAAAAATCTCTGGTGGACTATGATTTTCAGTAACCAAATCTGCTATAATATTCAAATGAATTTTGATAGTTGAAATAAAAAAGCAAATTCTTTAGAAGTAAAAGTTAAATCATTTCTAAATTAATATGAATCAATTTAAATATATAATCACTATTGCCATTATATAAATTTGGATGTTAAATGGCTCTTATATTCTAGTAATGTTGAGCAAATCTAGGGTAATTTTGGTTTTCTCTGTCATGGTTGTGACCAGATTCATTCAGTAGTTTTTTTCTTTACTATATATCTTCTTTATGTATAACTTTGGGCACTTTGCATATAAAAATCTGAATAAGCCAAGTTGCAGTAATATTGTTTCTCTCTAAAATCATTCTAAAATATGATGTGGTGAATCCATGTGGTAATCTGCAAGGTTCTACATTGTGGCAGTGTTCTGAATCTTGTTCACAAGGAGTGATTTTGAACCACTCAAAACCTACACTGTAAGTTTATTTGTTTGTTTGCTTGTTAAGGATGACACGAGGTTATTCTCATTTTGAAAACAATCTTAGTTCAAAAATTGCAATCAGTTGAATGTTTTTATTGGAATTTTAGACTCACTGAGTTATTTGCTTAGTCAAGTGTATCTCCAGAAAAATACCAAGGACTGTAATGTTTTCATCTGTCTTTTGGCCCAAATTCTGTAGAATACAACTCCCAAAATAACCTTTGTGAGTGTATACAAACACACACATTTCACACACACATATACATAGAGCTTTGTAGAAGATTTCATGTTCCCAAGCAAGATTAAATGTCATATGTTTCTCCTGCCAGCTGTTTTTCTTTGAAATTCTCATCCACACAAATTGAATTGAATTGAAAATAGTATTGGTAGATTGTGAGCCTGTCATAAAACCATAAAGTGTTTACATCAGCAGACAGCTTAGCACTGTAGCACTGTCCTTTCTTCAACACAACACTTTCCCCCATGTTAAAATGTCCAATGAAACTGCAACGTTTTGAACATTTGGCTATATTGCCTACTTATTGTTAAGAACTGGCAATAACAAGCATGAAATAAAGAATTACATTTGGAATGAAAAGGAAAAATATGTGTAGAAGGTTGAAGAAAAACAACAATGAGTAGAGACAGTGCATACCATAGCATTATAAAGTAGATATCTCCAAAGAAAGCCCTCAAATTACTTCTACCACACTTATTGTTTTATAGTGTTGTTTTTTTTTTTATAGAGAGGACTTGCATACATTTGTGATTGTGATGATACCACCATCTTATGTTCTTCCTCTCCCCTACACTATGAGAAGCCATACTGCTTTCAGTCTCTTTTTGTTTCTTTGTCTCCTTGATCTCATCTTCCTTCTGCTCAACTTGCCCCTGGTTTTGGGCTTTCTCCCAGGCACTGTTCCCTTGGAGCATTCATCATTCACATGGCTTCTGCTATGAAAGCTACGCTCGTGTTTTTGAACTGCTTTCTTGGTGCCTGTTCACATGTACACAAATGTAAAATTAAACAATCCAAAACCAGAATCTGAAAGCAATCCAAAACCCAATTGTGAAATTAAGATATCTAAAACCCAGATTCATCATATTTGAAATGGTCACTCTTATTGAATGTCTCCTCTGTGCCAAAAACCAGGCTAAGTGCTTTCTGTATAAATGGTCTCCTTTCACTTGACTACAAGTCTCATGATTTTAGTTGCTGTTTTATATTCTCCATTATGCTTAATCTTTATGTTAATTCCCTTTTTGTATCAACATTATCTGTTTTTCAGAGCTCCAAACACAAGACTTCCTCTTCCTTTCCCTCATTTATACTCTGTCAACAAATTATATTGCTCCTTTGAAACAGCTCCTAGATCCATCCTTCCCTTTCTACTTCCAGGGTCAAATCCTTAGTCAACATCTGGGCTTCTTCAGTGATATAAACTAACCTTCTGGACTTGCACCTTGAGGGTGACTTACAGATTTCTGCCATTTGATGTTATTTCACATGCTTCTTCTGCTTTGTCACTTTTTAAAAAATATTTACTCAATCAACCAATTTTACCTAACACCTTTATTCTGCTCAATGCTGACAACATTGAGGGATGTGGCCTGTCTTCATGTATCTTGAATTCTATAACTATAACAATTTTTATTAAGTGACTATTCTAAAACTTGTTATAGTTGTTACCAATGATGCTGGGAAGGCTTCTTTTTAAAAAATTTAACATTCATAAAAGGAAACTGAAAAACACAAGAAGCAAAGAACAAAGTCCATCCATGATCACAAGCAGTTTGACTTCTAGGTCCCAGAACCTGGCTATGAAGGGTTCTTAAACTAAAATTATTTCCTACTGACCATTAGCTCAAACCTAAACTTTTCAAATCTTGTCTTTCTACTATCCTCTTTCATTTCAATGAAACCAGTGTTCTTACCAAATCAACCAACCCATAAAACCTTCTTTAACTTTCAAAACATTACAGATTCTGAGCATATATAGACTCTATCTGGATATCCATTATTTTACATTTGTGTTCTGTGTTGTTCTTGGATCATTTATGTATGGTTGTATGTATGGTTTTATCCCCATCCACAAACCCTCTAGGTAGAGAAAATAATCATAATTCTTTTGGTTCTTCCTGATTCTCACTTCTTGCTAGTCCCACAATGGCTGTCAAAATAAGTTGTGAATAGTTGTCAGCTAAAAGGTTGTTGTTGAATTAGATGAACAGGAAAATGATACACATTTTCAAGCCAATTCTGAGTCAGTATGTGCCAGAAAGTGAGTTACATAAAAGTGGGGGAATACTTGGGCTGAATGGTTCTTATCTCCTTCACATCTCTATAACCTTCATAAAGTAAATTGTCTTATCTCAGCTCAGCCTTCCTATCTCTAAAATGAGGGTTTGACTAGGTGGCTTGTCTTCCAACTTCATTTGGAATGTTACAGCCTAGGGAATAATTGCCTCCAGAATTTTCTCACACGTCTTTGAAGTCCTTAATGCTAAGATGCTCTCATTGTAAAAGAAAATTGCCAGTTATATGAGAAATGGCCAAATACTCAGAGGAGTGACCTAATTTTTCAGCAAATGCATGTGCAGATTATTGTGTATATATAATGAAGGATGCAGACTAATGCATGAAGCATTTCAGAAAACAAATGTGCTTGAGGCAGCTATCAGTCTCAAAAACCTTAATCAACTGCATTCACATCAACAAAGCATGATACAGAAGTATGATCCAGAATCTGAATTACTTTTCCAAAAAGCCCTATGGGGCATGTACTCACACCATATGTTTCTTTAAGTTTTACTGAGATATCTTAGGCAGGAAAATGAAAAAGGCAACTCAGTACTCAATACTCACATTAATTTATAAATTTCTTTGCTCTCTAGTTGAAAAAACAAACAAAAAGGGAGAGCTATAAAATACAGCTGACAGTAGACATCTTCTAGTTCATCGGATTTTGCTAGTTTAGCTTTTATGCTTTTTTTTTTTTTTTTGGCACATTCTACTCATCATTACTCCTTGTTTATCATTCAGATCATTTCCCCTGCTAGAAATACGTGAGCCACTGGCTGGAAGACTTTGATGTGACCCCAGAGAAGTTAATGTGTAAAGTAATCTCTTGTTAGAGATTGATTTTGATTTCACCTCACATTAGTGAGTTTCTTATCCCCTTCTACCACATTTTCCTTGTACTTCCAGTCGATGCAGCATCATAAATTGCTCTGCCACAATGCCTTAGGAAGAGAGAAGGAAATTATGTCTACTAAGCAGCCCTCTTCTGACAAATTATAGCATTGGTAGCAAGAGTCAGTTAAGTTTCCTTATATACCTGTGAATTTTTTTTTCCCATTTTATTTTTTCCCCTAATTTCACTCATCCTATGGACAGTGGGAGAAAGCTGACGCTTTCAATTCCTCTTGTAACTGAAAAACATAAAAGCTCTGATTTTCTTGAAAACTAATTTGTGATCATTTAAAGACTTAATTCAAGTGTGGAAATTATGTAGGTGACAAGAGTTTTCTTCCTATTGGTGGAGAACCTTATAAGACCAATAGAGAAATGTGTATTTATCTTAAAACATAAAGGGCATATTTCTAAAGCAGAAAATATTTTAAGATTAATTCAAAGTAACCACAAAATCTAATAGTTAGAAATTGTACACTAACTTAAATAACATCCTGAGAAATTAAATTGCAATTCAGCCTGGATGCATGGAAGCAGCATGGTATAGTGGTTACATACAAAGTTTTGCATTGACATTCTGCATCTTCTTCCTTCTCTACATTTTGTGGTGATGCATGTGAGTACTTGAGACATTTTAAGTTTATATTCTTATTACGTAAATCCGCTCTAACTATAGTACTCTATCCTTTTAGTGTAGACTTAGTCCCAAACAGATAATAAATGTTTCATATTTTCATCTGGCTTAATAGAGTAGAACCTAATTATTCAATATCAATTATTTCATGATTTTGTATTTAAAGTAAAATTATTTTTATGACTATTTTTATGACTGCAATATGAGCCTAAATGGTAGAGGAGATCTTACAAGTTTGTAAGCTGTTGTTGTTGTTTTGGTCCTATATTCTAGTCTTTTTTTTTTTTAATTTTTTTTATGTCTTTTATTTATTTTTGAGAGACAGAGAGAGACAGCGCGAGCAGGGGAGGGTCAGAGAGAGGGGGAGACACAGAATCTGAAGCAGGCTCCAGGCTCTGAGCTAGCTGTCAGCACAGAGCCCGACGCGGGGCTCGAACCCACAAGCTGTGAGATCATGACCTGAGCCGAAGCCGGCCGCTTAACCGACTGAGCCACCCAGGCGCCCCAATTCTAGTCTTTAATAATATATTCTATCAGGAGATACTCATTAACTGTGTGATTTAAAAAGAAAATTGCTCTATTTGTACTATATGATTAAAAGCATGAATGATATATTTTCTGAGAGGAAAACAGCCTCAATTTAATGTCAGTCAAGGGGAAAAGACCTTTATAGTGAAATTCACTTTGACATAACTCCTAGAACATATCTTAGATAAAGTATACGTAAGTCAAGCCATTTTTTTAATTTAAACCCCTCATGTTATAAATTCCTAAAGCATGACTTTTTTTTCAAATTGTTTCCTATCTTCTCTTTCCGAATATTACGATAATTTAGAACTATTCTATATGATCGGGTATTATACCAAACGGTCCTTTTTCGTGCCATTTCATTACTGGTTTCCTACTCTGTGTCAGGAAGGCATGGACGCTTGCTTAGTTTAGTCTCATGTCCCATAGCAGCATCCTTCCTTCTGATTCCTGTCCACCAAATATTGATTTTCAGTCATTTAAAATTTGAACAAACTCCAGCTTTTATTTGAAACCATTCCAATATCATCTATTGCATTCATATTTGGGTCTTAGTTTCCCATAAGAGGTCTTACCAGACAATTCCACACATTTTCTTTCAGTTCTCCAGAGGACCAATGTTCAGAGTTTCTTTTATTAGAGCTCTTTTTTAGTGAACAGCAGTTTACAAAGGGATTCTATTACACATTTTCTGAATAGCTTACATTCCCTTTTTCATATTTTATTCTACAGTTTCAATATTTTACCTTTAGTTTGGAATAGTTGGTCCATTTCAAGTCATCCCTCCCATTTTTGAAATGAAATTGCACATATAATAACATCAAAAGAAGAGCTACATACCTCTATTTTAAAATATAATTTAGTCATAATATCCTAAAAATCTCAATGCCTTCGAATAGTCAAGCAAATTTGGAATTTTTTATATGTATGGAAGGAAAATTATAAATATTTATAATATTAAAATAATCTGTTTCTGTATGGAGTGCTGATAAGCAACAAAAATCTATTCCATTTTATATTTCAACACAGTATATATTAAGTCACCATTTCCCAAACTTACTTTTTAAAAAAAAACAATAGGGTAGGGTTGCTGGATTCATTAAATAAAAATTCAGATGGTCAATTAAATTTTAATTTCAAATAAACAGTGAATATTATTTTGTATAAATATGTGCTGGGCAATATTTGTGACATCCCAAAATAGTACTTTTTTTTAAAATCTGAGATTAAAGTTCAATTAGGTGTCCTGTATTTTGTCAGGAGACTCTATACGAGTTTGGTGAGACTAGATTCATGAAACAAATATAAATAAACATGAAATTAAAATCATCAAATTATTTGCTATAAGAATTTAGTAAAGCTTTATGTATATATTTAAGGCACAAAAACATTAACAGTGCAAATATGAGTTTAAGTTACAAGAAAAGGTACATCAAAATAGACCACTGTTCCTTAGATAGGAGACTTTTTTTTCATATAGTTCATTGTCAATTTGGTTTCCATATAACATCAGTGCTCTTCCCCACAAGTGCCCTCCTTCATTACCATTATTCCCCTTCCTTTCTCCCCCTCCCCCTTCAGCCCTCAGTTCATTTTCAGTATTCAAGAGTCTCTCATTATTTGCCTCCCTCCCTCTCCTTAACTCTTTATCCCCCTTCCCCTCCCCATGGTGCTCTGTTAGATTTTTCCTATTAGACCTATGAGTGAAAACATATAGTATCTGTCCTCTGCCTGACTTATTTCGCTTAGCATGACAGCCTCAAGGTCCATCCACTTTGCTATAAATGGCCCGATTTCATTCTTTCTCATTGCCATGGATAGGTGACTTTAAGGTTTGATGGCTAATAGTTTTGGTGATTGGAACAAAGGCCTCCCACAGATGTGGACATTCTCATCACTGGAACCCTTGAGTATGTTATGTTATATGGCAAAGGGGAATTAAGCTTTCTAATCAACTGACTTTAAAATAAGTAGATTATCCTGTTTTCTAAGTGGGTCCAATGTAACCACAAGGGACCTTAAATATGGGAGTAGGCGACAGGGTCAGAGTAATGCTACCAGATTCCACTGATCATTGCTGGCTTTCAGGATGGAAGGAGACCCTGAGCCAAAGAATGCAGGCAGCCTCTAGAGGCTAGAAAAGGCAATAAAAGGTCTCCAGAAAGCAAGCAAACCTACTGACATCTTGATTTTAGCCCAGTGAACCTCATTTCTATCTCTTTGACTGCCAGAACTGCAAGATAAATTTATGTTGTTTTAAAATACTGGGTTTGTGGTAATTTGTCACAATAACAATAGGAAACTAATAGAGTAGGTAAATACTGTGTATAGTAGGTAACTCCTTGGGTGATTTTCTGCTATTTTCAGACATGCGATACCATTCCTTAGGACCAATATTCTTATAATAATAATAATGAGTATATAAATATGTTTATTGTTTTTTTATTTTTTAAGTAGTTTATTGTCAAATTAGTTTCCATACAACACCCAGTGCTCTTCCCCACAAGTGCCCTCCTCCATCACCTCCACCTCTTTTCCCCCTCCCCCTTCAGCCCTCAGTTCGTTTTCAGTATTCAATAGTCTCTCAAGTTTTGCATCCCTCTCTCCCCAACTCTCTTTCCCTCTTCCCCTCCCCCTGGTCCTCCATTAGGTTTCTCCTGTTCTCTTGTTAGACCTATGAGTGCAAACATATGGTATCTGTCTTTCTCTGCCTGATTTATTTCACTTAGCATGACACCCTCGAGGTCCATCCACTTTCCTACAAATGGCCATATTTCATTATTTCTCATTGCTATTTAATACTCCATTGTATATATATACCACATCTTCTTGATCCACTCATCAGGTGATGGACATTTAAGCGCTTTCCATGTTTTGGCTATTGTTGACATTGCTGCT
>NC_043701.1:24762164-24804794 GCF_006229205.1 Suricata suricatta
ATACAGCACCCTTTCTTAATAAAAACCCTTGAGAAAGTTGGAATAGAAGGAACTTACCTAAACATTATAAAAGCAGTTTATGGAAAGCCCACAGCTAACATCATCCTCAATGGGGAAAAACTGAGAGCTTTCCCCCTGAGATCAGGAACATGACAGGGGTGTCCACTCTCACCACTGTTGTTTAACATAGTGCTAGAAGTCCTAGCATCAGCAATCAGACATCAAAAGGAAATAAAAGACATCAGAATTGGCAAAGATGAAGTCAAACTTTCACTTTTTGCAAATGACATGACACTCTACATGGAAAACCCAGCAGACTCCACCAGAAGCCTTCTAGAACTGATTAATAAATTCAGTAAAGTTGCAGGATACAAAATCAATGTACAGAAATCAGTTGCATTCTTATACACCAAAAGTGAAGCAGCCGAAAGAGAAATCAAGAAACTGATCCCATTTACAATTGCACACACAAAAAAAACCCATAAAATACCTAGGAGTAAACCTAACTAAGGATGTAAAAGGCCTATATGATGAAAACTATAGAAAACTTATGAAAGAGATTGAAGAAGCCACCAAGAAATGGAAAAACATTCCCTGTTCATGGATCGGAAGAATAAACATTGTGAACATGACATTACTACCCAAAGCAATCTACACATTCAATGAAATCCCCATCAAAATTGCACGAAGATTCTTCTCAAAACTAGAACAAACTATCCTCAAATTCGTATGGAACCACAAAAGACCCCGAATAGCCAAAGTCATATTGAAGAAGAAAACCAAAACGGGAGGCATCACAATCCCAGACTTTAGCCTCTACTACAAAGCTGTCATCATCAAAACAGTATGGTATTGGCACAAAAACAGACACACAGACCAATGGAATAGAATATAGAACCCAGAACTGGGCCCACAAATGTACGGCCAATTAATTTTTGACAAAGCAGGAAAGAGTATCCAATGGAAAAAAGACTGCCTCTTTAGCAGGTGGTGCTGTGAGAACTGGACAGCAATATGTTTAATATTAAAATATTTTTTATATAGGGAAACACACTTTGAAACAATATATTAAGCTGATATGCCATATATTAAACATTTTAATTTATATAAATACATGTTCATAGTGAATGAAGCTGCTTTATCTTTGCATTCTGTTTTTTTCATATTTAAATATTAATTTGACACACACAAAATTGGCTTATATTCTTTATTGGCACTTTGTCTTGAGTAAAGAACAGTAGTAAATTTCTTGAGTAAAGAAATACTAATCTAAAAAAATCGTTTATTCCACAAAAATATATAAGAACAAAAAGAAAAGGGTAATGAAATATGAATTGCCTTCCATATCTTCTAAGTTCATCAATGTGATAATTTCCCTTTTTTAAAACAAAGTATATATTTCAATTACAAATATAAAACACTCACCTTGAGGAAGTCGGAAAATGCAAAAAAGAAAAACAAAGGCACTTACAATCCTACCATCTAAAGCAATTGTTCTAGTTTGAGAGAATGTTTTCTTCCAAAAGTGGGTTTTAACCACTTTTGAATAAAAGATTATGTAATATATCATCTATGAATCCAGTGATATACCAGGTATATTTAAAATTTTTCCTGATAGTAGATATTACTTCCTTTGAATTTTTACTATTGTAAATACACTTGAAACAATTCCTTGTCTAAATATTATTTTCCACAATTTTCATTGTTACTTCAGGATAAGTTTCTTAAATAATTATAGAATAAAAAATAGAACATTTTTGTGGATCATAATGTTCTTTCTCAAGCTAATTTATAAATTAGTGATACTATTTCAAATTGGCATCAACACTAAAGGAAGTTCCATATTTAGAACATTCTTTAATGCCTTTGTATATATGGTATTGACTTTGGGTATGCAGATCTGGCTTTGCAGCCTAAAGTTTCCAAAGTCTGAATTTCTTAAACTCTATTGTACACTTTCCTTTTAAGCATTCGCTACATCTTCATTGAATTGGGCTACTATAAAACCACGCAGAAATGGAAATACACCTTACACCATAGGTGGTGAAATCCTATGGCTTGTTGGTATTGAAATTGCAAGTCAACGAGAGATTCAAAATCAGATGGACCACAACTCCTTTGCAGCACTTGCTCTTTAAATTACTAGGTACTGAACTCCCTGAGGCTTTGCATCCTCTTCTCTTTCTCTCTGTGTTCTCTCTACCCAGCACTGTATTCTCTGTACCCAGCACTGTGTTCACTGTACACGGTGCTTGACACATAGTATACAGACAGGTAATTTTTGTGGAAGAGGTGAACCATTGCATAAGTGCATGAACAAGGCCAACTCTATTCTCTCTGTGTTGTTTCTTTTTAGAATCTGATGATGGACATTGTATTCTCAAAACACCCTGAGAGAATGTTGAAAAACACTGTACGTGGGCACTTTTCATTTATGAAGAGAGTTGCACATTTCATAATATACACTTCTGACTATGACGGATTTGGCATAGTATGTAATCTATTTAGGTTGAGAATTCGTTGTTGACCTACTGGTCTCTAAACCTCCTTCCTCTCACTCCCTGGTTTCTCAGGGTTTCCACTCTTTTTCTTTATTTTATCACCTAGAAAAGAGGATTCACCTGAGTACAGATCCATCTGTCAAAGGATAAAGGCAAAGAGAGGAGAAGAGGGGTGCTAATCAAAGAAAGCACAGGCTGTGACCTGATAGTGCAAGTCAGTTGAGGGACTGGAGGTAAACATTGTACTGACAGTGCAGACTGGGAGGTGGTTCTGGGAACTGGCAGTTCCCAGTTGCGTGGTTCAGTTCTGTCATTCCCTGCAGTGAAGTCCTGGTTTAAGAAATACTAAACCTGGGGTGCCTGGGTAGTTTAATCAGTTAAACATCCAACTTTTGATTTTAGCTCAGATCCTGATCCCAGGGTCATGGGATTGAGCCCCACGGAGGCTCTGCCCTGCGCATGGAGACCTCTTGAGATTCTCTCTCCCTTTGTCCCTCCCCTATTCACCCACATGTTCTCTCTCTCTCTCTCTCTCTCTCTCTCTCTCTCTCTCTCTCTGTGAAAAAAAAAGTAACAATAAAATTTTTTTTTAAATGCTAACCCTGAAATGAGGCAAGTAGAGCCAGTGATGGCAAGTTAAAGTTTTTGAGTTTTAAAGTAAAGTATTCTGAGTTTCATCAGGGTTTGACAAAACATCCATATGAAGCTTCCTGCTTTCACGCCTCCACAGACAGGTGCCAGGGTTCCTCATGACCCAAAGCTTCTGGATGGGGACTGCACCCATTAATTCAACAACAAGCTGTTCTTTTTTGCCCTAAAGCAAATTCTATCTCCACCGTTTGCTAGCTAGAGAGTTTTAGTAAGTGATGCAAATCAATTAAGCCTCATTTAAAACAACCTGTGTATTGGAGGCAATAATTATCTACCTCAAAGGGACGTTGGAACATTGAATTACATATCTTTCCAGTAGCTGGGAAATATTAAGCACTCAATGAATGGCAATAATACTTACTTTTATTATTACTTGGTTATATTGTGGTTTCTACACTGCATTTAACTTCATAATGTCCTCAATTTGTAATTGATTTCACAACTTATTGTGAGATTTCATTCAAGTCCCCACTGTATGTTCAGTTTAAATTATTTTTGATCATATCAGCCATTCTCTGGACAAATACACACTTTGTGAATCTCACGAAATGATATACTCTGTCTCCTCAAGGGTCTATCTTTCTGGTCGAATAAGCAACATTTCAGAAATCAAAATCCTGTAATATCACATTAGCTATGCAGCTAACCATTCTCTAACCAGTTCATGTTCTCTATTCCAATATTTTAACCATAACCATACTGAAGGGTGAGAACGGCGAGAGGGAGGACCCAAAGCCCAGAAAAGATGTCTGGATTGATAAAACTGGGGTTATTGTTGAACATATGTAAACTTGGAAAACTTGGGGGGTGAATTACATGCCAAGTCATAAAGGGGGAGCGGTATGTACAGCAATGTTTCTTGCAAAGAGTAGCATGCTCGCACCGAAGGAACAGTTACCAGGAGCAGATGCTTCATTCAGGCCATGGCTATCATTCAGAACCTGGTCAAAGGAAAGTTGATACTTAAATGCTGCCAGGAATGGAGGGGAAATGTAAATAAATTAGATTTCAGAAAGAGAAGAATGCAGGAGTATAGGTAGAGAATGTACTGATCAAGAAGAAGTATTGACCCCCTGCTATTTGAATTTGGGGTTACTCAGAGAAGTTCCCCAAAGGGCATTACCATGTATTAAAGGTTACAGTTACACTAACAACAATCTCTAATTACATAAGAATATATCCAATATTTTTTGAGTATGCCAGGCACTAATCTAACACAATGATCTAAATGTATTAACCCAATGAATCCTCACACTGCTGCCACGTGCTAACACGTGCTGTCAATATTCCATTTTATAAGATGAGACAGGTAAGGAAATTGATGTGTAGAGAGGAAGGAGTGACTTGCCTCAAGTCTTGAAGCTAGTTAAGTGGCAGAGCTGGGATCTGAAGCCATGCTGGCTGGCTCCAACATCAGTTTCTGAATCACAATGCACTCTGCCACAAGGAAAATTATGTGGGGGAAAGTAGGTAGAGGAGAGGGAAGGATTTATTTGATCTTGGGTGATTTGGAAGACTCCTTTGAGAACCTGTTAGGGTTGGACAAGCTCCCTCTGCCTGTGCTTCTGTGATATCTTTTGTATGTCTTGCCCATGTAATATACTGCATTATATTTTACATACTGGATTGCATCTGTCTTCACCACTCGATTGTTATTTCCTTGAAGAGAGGAATTGCTTTTCCTTTATTCATCCTTGTTAACATCCTTGTTAGCAGAGGCCACACAGAAAAACATTCAGGAACTGGTTCTTACAATAAACAAATTAGTGAGGCTTTAAAAGACAAGTATGGTTTTCAGAGGTAGAAGAGGGTTTATTGGGAAAGAAGAGTCCCTTCTGGGAGTTTTCAGTCAGAATAGACAGAAGATCTAAAATCTGTATTGCTTGGGAGCTGGGTGGCTCAGTTGGTTAAGTGTCTGACATTTGATTTTGGGTCAGGTTATGATCTCATGGTTTGTGAATTTGAGCCCAAATTCAAGCTTGGAATTTTCTCTTTCCCTCTCTCTCTGCCCCTTGCCCTGTCCTCTCTCTCTCTCTCTCTCTCTCCCTCTCTCTCTCTCTCTCTCTCCCTCTCTCTCTCTCTCTCTCTCAAAAATAAATATGTTTTTTAAAAAATTTTTAAAAAATAACATTGCCAGGCAAGGATTTTTCAAGGGACACATTTGAAAGAAGCATCATAAAGTGGGACAAGGGACACAGAAAAGAAACAGACTGAGACTGAAACTCTGTTTACTTAGGTTTTCCTGATTTGACTCTACTTACCTTCACCTACAGATTAAACAAAATTGCAAAGGTTGATAAAGTGCCCCTTTCTTGTTCCATTTATTTTGGGGAACACTGGTCTTGTCCAAGGTTCTGAAGGGTTCCCAAGCCACTGCTATCTTGAACTGCCTTCACTGAGGAGGAGCCAGCTTTAGACTGGGGATGTGTGGGATAAAACCTAGCAGCAAAAAATTCTATAAGGAATTTCATGGAAAGATCTGCAGTCTGCGTGTCTATTCAAGAAGATACTGAATGTATTGAATTGGGGACCCTCTAGTCAATGTTCATGTTATAGTGGTTAGATTAATTAGTAACCCTACACAACTGGGATACTAGAAGAAATTTAGGTGGTAAGAGAAGGAAAACAGAATGGTTGTGGTTTTAATATGTGTGTGAGTCCAGTTATACAACAAATCCATTTCAGTCCTAGTCAGGGTCTGCTTACATCCATCTGCTTACATCTGAAAACCTAAGCGGTTTCAAGAATTGCTTCTCCTGTTCATTATTCCACTTTGGAAATTTGAAACTGAAAAATTACTCCAGCTACACAGTTGAAGACCTTTCATTTTCCTTCTTCACATGAAAGACCTCTATAATTTGGCTCTACTACCAGTTATCATTACTTACCAGCTTGTCAATTTGATATTTTTGCACTCTAGTTAGTAACAAAAATTTAGTTATTTGGAAATTAATGAGTAAGAAGCTCTTTCCAGCGCACTTTTGCAAAATTTCAGACACATAATCCAGTATCCATTGTAAAGGCTGGTAAATATTTTATTGGAAAAAATTAACCAGGAACAATGAACTGATGTCACAGTTAATTCATTTTTATTACATACATGTATAATTTTAGCAGAATAATTGGAAAATAATTGATGAAATGATTGATGAACACCATAAAGCTTTATATGTCTACCAAGACATAAAAAATTAAAATAGTTATTGGCTACAAAAGCATCAGTACACTGATGCTGATGTGTAGACCCATCATCATTATGAATGTTGTGAACAAGAAAAAAATAAATCAGTAGGAAAAAAGTTTATGTTCCAGGAAAGGAGAAATTTTGGCTCACACTACCCAAAGAAAACCTGGATTAAGATAAAAACATAAAATTTGTAGTGAATGTCAAAATATTTCATTTTATTTTTTTTAAATGTTTCATTTTAAATATGATGAAGTATGCCTTGTTAAGATGTAATATGTAGAGATTGACCAGTAATTAATTACAAAACATTGGACAAACATGAACATCTATATGATTCCTTGAAAATCGAATTTTCATAAATCACATCTACGTTTCCAAAATGGTTCTTAAGTCAAAACTATTTGGACCTTTTTGTTTAGGAGATGCCTTACTCAGATATGGTGCAATGAAAGCCCATGAGCAAAATGAAATGGGAAATGAAAAAGGGAAATACTTAGCAAAGAGAGGCTAAGTAACATTATGGTAACAAAATAACCCCTAAATTTCAGTGGCTTCTCAGAAAAGAGGTTTATTTTTCAGTCCTGCAAAGCCTGCGGTGATTCTTGAGAGCCACTGTCCTCCATGTGGTCACTCAGTCATAAAAAATGCTCCCACCAGGTGGATCCACCATCTCAGTGCGTCACCTCCACACTCACTGTGGCAGAGGAAGGGCCAGCTGGAGGGTCACATGCTGGTTCCCAAATGCTTCAGCACAGAAGTAATAAGCCACTTCTGTTCCCATCAGCAGTCTTACCTAGTCATATTGTCCCCTCTCTGCAGGGAGCCTGGGGAAG
The DNA here is from genome assembly GCF_006229205.1 of Suricata suricatta. Classification (NCBI taxonomy): domain Eukaryota; kingdom Metazoa; phylum Chordata; class Mammalia; order Carnivora; family Herpestidae; genus Suricata; species Suricata suricatta. The sequence continues at coordinate 24,769,337 of NC_043701.1, forward strand.
GTGGGAGACCACAGCACTATTTGGTGAGTAGTAACTATCTTGCCATGGTGGTTAATTTTTACAATTCCTTAATGTGTAGTGGGTTTTTTTTTTTTTATAGATCCTATCAGAAGTACAGATCAAGCTAAAAGATTTTAAACTCTAGTTTATAAATATGCCAGGTGTGGAATACTTATTGATAAAGGGTCACCATATTTGGTTGCTAAAAAGAAGTCTTCTATGAAAAGAAAAAGTATGATTTTGTCGATTATTTTCTCGCCAGGTATTCCTAGCTTTCTAATAGTATGCCGGTGTCAGTATTTGATGTTGTAATAAGTAATGTGATCGACATTTTTTGCTTTCCCAAACTTTCATTAAGGCAACATTAGGCTAACTAGTTATATGAATAGTCTCATATCTGGTCAGTTGGTCAGAGCCCTAACTCATGTTCATCTTATATTCCTGTGCTCTGGCCCCCTTCCTCCATCTCATCCCTCTCTTTGTTGTTTTCTTGCTTTCTTTTTCGGGTGGCCTTCATTCTCTCAGCTGCAGATATGCTTTCTCTTTATTAAGGAGAAGAGAAAGTCTAGTAATCCCAGATCACACCCTCTCAGTTTCCCAAGTTCAGTAGAAGAAGTTGTTTCTCTGAGAATAATATGCCAGTTCCTGGGCATCACCCTGACTGGTCCTGCTCGAGTCTCACTCCCTAACTCTTAACCAATTTCACTTGCTGGAAGAATGCAGCCCTAACGAAGCATTTGGGGCCCATGATGATGCCTGTGGTAGATGTGCAAACCTAGAATACAGATCAGGGAACTATTCAAGATGAATGGGTAGGACTCTTCAACCAAGGTCTTCAGCATCACATGTGATAACTACGTCTACTCTGCTAACTCTGTGTTTATGTCAGACACTCCAAACTACCTGTTATAAAGTATGCATTCAAATAGCATTTCTATGTCTTTAGTGTTTAAAATATATTAAGTAAGCATCAAGTTGGGGATAGGAGCATTCTCAATTATTTACCAAGAATAATTCATAAGGAATAGAAATATGAAGTTGCATGTTTTATTATTACATATATTATAATTTACATAAAGCATGTATATACAATATACACAACATAATTATATACAATATACAATATATATTATATATACAATATAATTATATACAGTATATAATTATAAATGTAATAATTTTAGAACACTAAGAATATGCAAGGGGTTTTACTAAAAACGGTCTCAATACATGAACCAATGTTTTCTTTTCTGTCAAAATTTTACTAAACTTTCTTTTTTAAATCAAGTATAAATATTCATTTTTCCCTTTTAAAATGGGAGTTTTCTGTAATAAGCTGTAGTATTTTGTATATTAGAAAGAGAATATCTGCAATGAGATCTATCTCTGACACTGGATACTTTTGGAAAGTTCCTGCTCCTCTCTCCAGTACACAAGTATTGTAGGAAGGCTTCTAAGCAGCGTTTGCTTTGATCACACTGCCCTGGCATACCTGACGGCGGGCTTTCATAGTATATCGCCACTTAGCTTATAGCGGTAGACTGTGCCTTACTCTGCTATGGCATTAAAGAAAGAGCAGTTGGCTCTTCTCCATTTTCTCCCATTCCCCACTGATCATCAAATTATAAAACTGTTCTCTTTTCTTTCTTTCATTTTTGGAATGAACATTCGCAGCCCCTGCTGCCCAAATATTTAAAGATAGTCACTTAGTGTTATAATGGCAATTCTATACCATTAAGACAAAGAGTTTATAATTAATTGCAAGGGCTCATACTGGTTACTTATCAGTCCAGCCTTGCTACTTGACTTACTCTAAAAGTAAACCTGTTCTAGTCATCAAATCTTGAAAACACTTTAGGAACCTCTGTTATCTTACATAAATTGGTCACTCTTGTCACAGGCACCCTGCCACCCCACCCAAGTCTTCCCAGCTGATCCAAGTCCAGACTGCCAACTGTTGTTGCCCAGACCTATGATCAACCCATCCTGGACCTCACTGATGCAGCACACCCCCTTCTTCATTAATTGTCACACTCTGATGTGCACTCCTGGCCTGCCTTACCTGCCTCCTTGAGTGGTATTTGGATCTCCTGATGAGGTCACTGGGTCTCTAGAACTTTCCCAACCTGATTTAACCTGGTCTGAGTCATCTAGACCTTAGGATGATAAGTGCTTGCTTTTTAATTTAATCTGCCTTTTACTTACTGTTTTCTAACACATACTATCTCTGCCACTGCTGCTGACCTGTCAGCCTTTCCTTTTTCCTTTTACTTGCTTTTCCTATTTGTGTTTTTCCCACTGACTGTCCCTTTCTCTGTGCTTCTTGGGCTTCACATGGTTAACTAATCTCAGTGTGCCAACTGTTACTTTTAGGGTCTTAGTTCTCAGCTGTAATCATATGCATGGTTTGACAGGTGATGAATACTTTTGTTTCCCTTAAAAATGATTTCTTTGTCTGAAAATTCTAAGGCTTTGGAAGGTTGATTTCTGGATATGGAACTTTTCAGTGCACCTCTTTATAATGAAGCTATGCTCTTTCAACTCTTCTATGAGTTTTAAAACATCATTTTCCAACTCTGTACTCATTTTTTAAGAATCTGTAAAATGGAAATACTAAGCATTTACTTTTCTAACTATCCCGCAGTTAAAATAAATAATTCATGGAGAATTTTTGGAAATCCTTTCATAAAGAATGTAATGTGAGTATAAAGTCTTACCATTATTCAAATAAGTATATTATTACCAGTTGGATGTAAACATAATGGAAAGCATTCAGAAAGGAATTGTAAGACTAGAGTACAGTACTAAAAATGATTTATTTTTTAAAGGTTAGAAAAATTAAATATGGTTTGATAAACAAAAACTAAGGAGGCATAACAGATGACAAATTACTTAATGGTTGACAAAAGAAGCAAATAGTCACACAATGGTACTTTGATATAATGCAATTAAATTAAGTCTAATCCCCTTTGGGTTGATATAGTACCTCATGATTTATATTATAATGCATTAAAAGCTATATAAGGAAGACCTTTTGAGATGAATAGCAAAAACTGAGCCTCTAGTGTATAACAATTGCTAATGTTTATTTGCACTTATTACTATGTGCCGAATGCTGTTCTGAGAATTTTTCATGTATTAACGTACTGATTCCTCACAATTCCCCCAGAAAGTAGTTACCATTATGCCATTTTACCCTGAGAAATCTGAGTGCAACTGGTCCAGGGTCACACAATCTTAGGGGGACGAATGGAGTCAAACCCAAGTTGTCTGTCTCCAGGACCCACACTCTTAATCATCCTGCCATACTACCTCTGTATAACATAAAACGTCACGCTTTAGAGGTTCTTCTCCAGCCGCTATGAATATTCCTTCTCTGTGACTTACTGGCTCTTCTCTTTTTTCCTTAGTCTTACATTTTGGTATACTTCCTTTTAGTTCTCTACTTTTTTAACTCAATAGTCTTTCCTTGGGTTTCTTTCATCCTTCCTGATGTTTCCTAAACTTATTATTTTGATCTCTGACCTGCACACCCAGTTGCCACTGAACATATCAACTCATATCTTTAGAAGGTATTTCAGGGAGAACGAATCAAAAATGGAAATCATTGCTTTCCTTCAGTTTCTAATCTCTGCTAATGGTACACTCCCTGACCCCAGGGGCCCTTAACTTTTCTGTCTCCTTCATTCCCCATATTGATTCTGCCACCAGAATCTCTGAGTTCCAAAATTCTCCAGAAATGTCTTAAATCTGGCCTTATTTCTTCATTATTTTTACCTTCAGTAGCTTCAAGACTTCTTTATCTCTCACCAAAACCAACAAAAGCCTATTAGACTCCTGACCACTAACTCCTTTTGTCCCTAAAGGCTGTCATTCACTCTGCATCCAGTGTTTCTTTCTTAAAAATAAAACAAAAGAAGAGAGAAAGAGAAAAAGAAAGCCTTCTGTATTAAAAATCTTAATGGATTTCTTGAGGTCCAAACTTTCTAGTGCTGTCTCTCTTAAGTCCACATCTCTCTTGAGGCACCAGCCATTCTAAATTTCTTTACTGCTCCTGAACATGCTTTCTCTAAAAGACACATTCTCTATTCTTCTTGCCTGGAAAGCATCAAATTTATGGCCCCATTGCCTCTTTATTTTTTTTCTTCTTCCTATTCCTCTCAAAATTAAACTGTACCAGTCTTAAGTGCATGTATTTGCCACTTGACTGAAGCTACACTCAGTGCAAAGACCATGTTGGATTCATCCTGATAACCTTAGTTGTTAACCAGATGCTTGGCACAAAGGAAACTTTAAAAAATCTTTCTTGAGTAAAAGAATGGATGATATTTCATGATTTCCCTTGATAACACAACTTATTGTACCTAAATATTGTGACCATAAGATACCAACAAAGTTGGGGGTGCCTGAGTAGTTGAATCAGTTTCAGCTCAGGTCATGATCTCACAGTTTTGTGAGTTCAAGCTCCAAATGCCGCTCACTGCTAGCAGCATGGAACCTGCTCGGAATTCTTGGAATTCTCTCCCACTCATGCTGTCTCTGTTTCTCTCAAAATAAATAAATAAACTTAAAAAAAGATATCAATAAAGTCATTTATCTTACATGGGGAGGAAAAATCAGTCATATTGCTTATAATTTTTGTTTAAAATGGTCAAACTAGTAGCCTTGTATTGATACCACTAAATATCCTATGCTCTATCTTGGACCTTAACATGGGTGTGTTCTCCTTTGATCTCTCTTTGTGAAAAATGATCTTGTATTTAATGAGAGTTCTTATGAAATTGAAGACTCTGGTGCTAGAAATGAGCTACATCTGGGTCTGGGTCTGTGTTTATGTATGTATATAATTGAGCCATAAATCTAAGATTAATATTTTCTTTTTTTTAATTTTTTAAATGTTTTATTTATTTTTGATACAGAGAGAGACAGAGTATGAGGGGGGGAGGGGCAGAGAGAGAGGGAGACACAGAACCAGAAACAGGCTCCACGCTCTGAGCTAGCTGTCAGCATAGAGCCTGATGCGGGGCTCGAACCCATGAACGGGAGATCTGACCTGAGCTGAAGTCAGAGGCTTAACCAACTGAGCCACCCAGGCACCTCTAAGATTAATATTTTCTATGCATGTCTCAGCATCTGTCTTATACATCAATAAAAATATAATAAAAAGAAAGTTAAAGATCCCAATGAGTTTCCAGATGTAAAGAAGCCAACTATTAAATATGACATCCCTAGTCCTGTGCTCTGTTTCATTTAAAACAATAATAAAGAGGTGCCTGAGTGGCTCAGTCAGTTAAGCAGCAGACTATGGCTCAGGTCATGATCCCACAGTTTGTGAGTTTGAGCCCCAAGTAGGGCTCTGTGCTGACAGCTCAGAGCTTGGAGCCTGCTTCAGATTCTGTGTCTCCCTCTCTCTCTGCCTCTCCCCCACTCATACTCTGTCTCTCTCTGTCTCTCAAAAAGTGAATAAATGTTAAAAAAATTTTTTAAACAACAATAAAAGCAACAAGAACACAGCTATTAAATATTGGATAATCCAAGTTGTTAATTTTGGGCATCATTTATCTAATTATCTTAGATAATTTTTGTTATATGACTACTGTGCTTAGTCTGGGTCTAAAGAAAGAAAATAGAAACAACACTAGGTAGCAAAGAAAAATTTAAAAAGAGAGTTGGTTACAAAGATGCTCAGGCAAAAAAATATGAAAGGGAGCAGTAAAATAATAGAATAATACATTCAAGAAGTGGCTTCTACTTCCTAGGGCTAGAGAAATAAAGGGGGAAAAACTAGGGTTATCAGAGCTTAGAAGCTGGAGGAGGGGCCCTGTGGATTTGTGATTCACAGTCTGGGTTTGCTATTTGGTGGATCAGGCCCCTCGAACTCAGAGGAATTTGGCCCTTCAGAGCTGGAACTCAGATCTCTGAGAAAGGAGCCCTGCCCAGTTGCTGCAGGAACCTCAGGAGCTTGTAGAGTTTCCTGGATGTAGAACTCATTCCTTTGATGAAGAGTGGTGCCCAGCTGGCTAATTCCTATCGGGAGTACATGAAACTACTCTAGAAGTGAAGAGGAGAAATTCAGGCCAAGCCAAATGTTGCTGTTGGTAAAGGTCATTGCTGGGCATTCTCAGGAAGGGTGAAGTCCCCTCTTTTCTCACCTTGTCTTCGGTCTTCCTCCCATACCCACTGTTGGCACAACAAATCAGAAATCCAGCTCACAAGGAGATGCTCTGTCATCACACACCAGAGTGTGTAGAAGGGTGAGTTTGTGGCTGGGAGACAGCTTTGTAACCTGAAGAGATATAAATCTGGATTCTGAATAAATATCTCCTAAATTCTCTCAAAAAGGAGAGGTCTACATTAGTTTTCCCAGAAACTTAAAAAAAAAAGAAGATATATATTCAGTAACAAAATAAATATATATGCATTTGTATTCATGTCATGATATCCTATTTTATGCCAACAGTAAATGTAGAAGAGATTCACAATAGGTCAATATCTTTGATTTCTTCTAATTAGCAAGTTACTTTCATCACTTAATGCAAGATAAATACATAATTTATGACCCATAATCAAATTTCATGTAATAAAAGGCCTAATTTGACACCATAGCTACATTATGTCCATTACAGCTCGTCTTTTATAGGTAACTGCCAAAGTGAAGTGTGTGTGTATCAGTATAAAACAGGGCAGAAGGTGGAAAAAGAGAAGTAAATTAGTCTATAAATTATTTAATATTAATTGCCAACTCATTATTCAGTCAAAAACAATAGAGCCAGCCAACAGTGCCATTACCCCCCCTTTCCTGGAGACACAGTGTCTCCTGTGTGGATGAGTGTTTTCGGTAGAACAGTTTTTAGTTTCTCTGGCAGTGTGCCAGAAAGGGGCTTTTTAAGATGAGATCTAATTCAGTGGGGCCCTGGAAACCAGGTGCTCCTGCTGGAAGCTGATCACCTGTGGCCCCCACCGATGCTCAGTGGTCAAGTAGTAACTCTGCCATTGCGGTCCTGACTCCAAGTTTGGGCTTCTCTTTGGCCCAGGATTCCATCTTTCTTTTACTTCATCCAATACAGTTCAGCATACATGCAGAGTCAAGACTTTGTTTTGTTTTTAGAAAACATCCCAGGGAAGAATATAGCATCAGAAAAAAATGAGTTTCTTTTTTCTTTTTTAAAGATTATTTACTTGAGAGAAACAGAGACAGCATTGGTAGGGAGGCAGAGAGAGGAAGAGAGAGAATCTCAAGCAAACTCCACGGAGCTCAGTCTCACAAAACCATGAGATCATGAACTGAGCTGAAACCAAGAGTCAGACACTTAAATGACTGAGCCACCCAGGTGCCCCCAAAATTGAGTTTCTTAAATTATCTGAATCCTCAGTAGGCATAGCTGTCCCTCCCTGTACTCAGCTCTCTCTTGGTCTATGGTAAAGCCTGAGAATGTTTATGGCCTCAGAGACCACCTCTCATGAAATCCTCTAACCCTGGGGAGGTCTGTGCCTAACTTCTTTAAATTTACAGAATCTGTCTCTTGCCTTCTCTAGGTCACATTACAAGGTCAAAGGACTTGTTTGTCTTGATTTCCTGGCCCTCATCTATAATCCTATTGCTTTGCACTCTGATCATTCCCTTGAACTTTGTGTTCCTCTCAATGAGCAGGAGGTCCCTACCTAAACTTTATGGCAAATGTCCATTTGGAGCTTCTCTTTCACAACTAATTTGATTGCAGGTCCACACTTTCTCTTTGATAGTCACTTTGAGCACCAAAGATTACAATTGCCTATCATTTAAGACTCTTAGTTCTACTTCCGTATATACAGATTTAACCCCACATACTGGTAAAAACTTTCACATATGCCAATTATAGATATATTGCGATTTCTTAAGGGATAGAAAATTTCTTACCCAGAAGAATTTTAAGATGTTAAACCAACTTCCGAGTTGTTACAATGATTGAAATGGGGCAAGGACATCAAAGCCAACGAAACTCCTCAGAAAGACAGTTCCAACTGGGTCTGTCTGATGAGAAGAGCTACTTACCCTCTCTTTATAAATGAGCAAATTCAGGCTGATGCAACTTGAAAATGCCAAGTTAGGTGGCATTGTACTAATGAAAAGGGCCTGCATTTCGGAGGCTGACACACGTAGGTTTATAGGATGGTCCCTTCATCTACGGTTTTACCTTGAGGAGCTCATTTATATTGGTTGCACACAGGTTTCCTCATCTTTAAAGAGTTGTATAAAATTCTTACAAAAATGGATGAGGTAGCAAATGTAAAATTCAGACCACTGGTAGCCTAATACACAGTTATGTAATTAGGAGCATTTTCTACCTTCCTGCCTCCATCTTCTTTCCACATGATGCTACTTTTTTCTTAATTTGGGTGTATTGTTGCCACTATGCTGTCCTTTATTCCATCCTTATGTTGAAATTGGCCATAATCACTGTTCCCATTACTCATTAAATTCTTTCACGTACCTGGTATTTAGTATTGTCTTATTTCATGCATTCTCAATGGAGCAGAAAGACAGAAGCACATCTGCTGATATTCATTAACAGAATATTTGTCAATAATTGTCACATGAATGGGCTAGACTAATCTTCACCCATCAGTTCTCAGTGTCATGGTTCAGCTGATGGTTGTTCTTTGCTAACACAGCTTTTGGCACTTTAAGAATCAGCCCCCTCCCCCGTCCTGCTCCCAAAAGCAAGAATCCCTAGTTGGGGCGCCTGGGGGGCTCAGATTTCAGCTCAGGTCATGATCTCACAGTGGTAAGTTCGAGCCCTGCATCGAGCTCTGTGCTGACAGCTCAGAGCCTGGAGCCTGCTTCCGATTCTGTGTCTCCCTCTCTCCCTGTTCTTCCCTCTCTCTCTCTGTCTCTCTTGCGTGCTCTCTTTCTCTCTTTTGCTCTTTTGAAAAAAAATAAACATTTAAAAAATTTTATTTAAAAAATAGACACAAATATTGAATATGACCTTGAAGATCTGCACTGGCAAGTTTCTGATTATGCCACGCTCTTCTGAACCCAAACTCTTAGTATATAAATGTTAACAACACCTTTAATTTGCATACTTTGTGAATTCATTGAAATCAGTGGAATTGTAGATAAAAACCATGCTATTTTATGCTGGTTTTATTTGGGGGCACATGCATTGCTGGTGAATGCAGCTGTGGTAAAAAGGCAGAATGCTTCACTTCTTACTAAGTTAAGGTTGAATGGTGGTAAATGCAAAGCCCTTTGTTAGTAGAGTCATCATTAAACAAGTGTTCTACATGGAGCGCCTGTGTGGCTCTGTCAGTTTAGCATCTGACTCTTGGTTTCAGCTCAGGTCACGCATGATCTCACAGTTCGTGACTTCAAACCCCATGTTGAAGCACGGAGCCTGCTTGGCTTCTCTCTCTCCCTCTCTCTCTGTTCCCTCCCACCCCATTTGTACTTTCTCTGTCCCTCTCTCAAAATAAGTAAATAAATAAAATTTAAACAAAAAAAAATAAGAAAAGAAGAATCCCTAATAAAGAAGACTGAATGAGAAACTAATTTAAAGTTTGTATCACTCAGCATGCGCTTCTTCAACTTGGAGATCCCAACTCTTATTCTACTTTTAAGTTCCTGGATACCTGGTTTCTACTCCAAATACAGTCAATTGCCAAACTTAGAATAAAAAATTATCAAGACCTATGATCCTTTTTGAGGTGTCAAATCTATTCTGATTACTATACTATCATTACTGCAGTTTGAATAGCATCTCCTGATTAATAGATTTCAATCTACCTACCTCACTTAGTTCTAAAATATTTGGAACTTCTTTATTTCTACTTAAATTTCCAGTCTCTGATTTTGCCATTTAGTTATGAGCAGGCCTTAGCTTGCTAAGCTGGCTCTAACCCAGCTTTCTGTTCTATAGCCCTCCACTGTCTGACCTCTGCTTTGGAGGCCACATGTTTTCAGATGGCTCACTGAGTCCTGCTGTGGGACTGTCATATTCTCACATCTTTCCTGACCTTTTGGCAAGAGCCACGGTCTCTGCCCCAGTGCTGTAGCACAGTTTGCAAATGTTTTTATTGCTAATGGGCCATATCCATTTGAAAGAATAAATAGTTATATCATATATAAAGTCTGCATTTTTCTGTTTGTTTAATTGATTTTTAACTTAGTGTTCTTGTTATTCTAAAAGGACCATTATGAATGCTTACTGGAAATTATTTGTGCCGTGAACTTAATTGAATGGTCACGTATTCTAACCAAGTAGTTAGTATTTCCTAGTGTTCAGTTTGCTGAAAATTCAGGAACTTGATTTTGTACATTCTTAAACATTTCATTTTGTGATTTAAGTAACCTAGGCCAGCAGAATAGCAACATGTTTTCAAGAGATGTGTAGTTTGAAATTCTGTACTTTCAGTCAGTGGCAATGGCATTCAAATGTATAGCAATTCTGTTTTTGAAGACTTCAGTCCTTCCTTCCTTCCTTCCTTCCTTCCTTCCTTCCTTCCTTCCTTCCTTCCTTCCATCCTTCCTCATTCACTCCCTCTTTCCCTCCCTCCTTCTCTCTCTCTCTTTCTTAATTTTTTTTTTTTTTTGGTGATGCACTACTAAATGTACTAAGGGCCCTTTGACATAAAAGGAAAACAAAGTATAATATGCACTTACCTGTCTTCCCCAGGCATTTTCTAAAGGAGGGCTTATCTAAGTGCTAATAAATAAACACGGCAGATTTCTATTAAAGGATAAACTATTAGCTTATCTTTTGCTGATTTTGTCTGTTTAAAGAGATACCAGTATAAATTATGAACACAAAGACTTGAGTATTTATGATGTGGTAGATGGATGGGACTATTAAAGATACCCTAAAAATCATTAGACTCAAGTGTATGACATTGACATGATGCTTGTGATTAATTAACAGTCTCTGAGAGTGTTTGAAATTATATTTAGTTTACATAATACCAAGTACTGTGCCTATCTATCTGAGCTAATGGTTAGATTGCTTCTTTAAAAAATGATGACAACTCACAATACTTATCAAAAGACTTGTAAATGTATGAGAATCACAATTATGTTCTTCTCTTCCTATCGAAACTAAACCAGTTGCAAGATTAGTACAGAGTTATAAATAAATAAGAAAATTATCACCTTCATTACTAGTAAATGTGGGTAAATGCTGAGAGATGAATGCTGGCTTCCCTTCCCCAGTGGCCAAGTCCGGTTCTGGAGACGCGTTATAAGAGAGGGAGCAGGTCTGAAGAGCTGAGCTTTCCCCTGCCAGTCATGCTGCAGGAAATCATGCCTCATGACAGCGGCCACAGAGAGAAGAATGTGCCTCCAACAGCCAACTGATTCCAAAAAGAGAGCCTGAAAGTAGCTGAGTTGTGCATTCTTAGTGCCTTTGCCTAATCTTATCAATCAGATAAATCATTCCAGAAGGAAGCATAGGGGAGGTATCTGGGTTAAAAAAAGATAGATTAGGGAGACCTCCATGTAGACTTAGTAGTTAAAAGCTCTAAGGTGTCCTTTATTATTCTAACATAGAAAATAAAACAGCAGCCTGAAAGAGATTGAGGATGTGTCAAAGTCACAGATGGAGTAACTGATAGAGCAAACTTTAGCTATTTCACTCAGCGAAGCTGCCTTAGTCAAAAGCAGCACATGGACATTACTAATCATCAGGGAAATGCAAATCAAAACCACAATGCGATATCCTTTTATACCTGTCGGAATGGCTAGTATCAAAAAGACAAGGACTAGTAAGTGGTGGTGAGGATGTGGAGAAAAAGAAATTCTCGTGCACTGTTGGTGGGAATGCAAACTGATGTAGCCACTGTGGAAAACAGTATAGAGTTCCCCAAAAAATAAAAAATAGACTTACCCTATGACCCAGTAATTTTACTACTGGATATTTACCCAAGAAAATAAAAACGCTAATTTGAAAAGATATATATACCTACAAACATCCATCATCTAATGAATGGATAAAGAAGATATAATATGATATATATAAATATATATAAATATATAAATATGCACAATGGAATACTACTTGGTGATGAATAAAATCTACCATTTGTAACAATGTTGATGGAACTAGAGTGTATTATGCTAAGTGAAATAAGTAAGCCCAAGAAAGACAAATATCATGTGATCTCTCATATGTGGAATTCAAGAAACACGGCAGATGAACACAGGGGAAAGGAAGGAAAAATAAGATAAACACAGACAGGGAGGCAAACCAGAAGAGACTCTTAAATACAGAGAACAAACTGAGAGTTGCTAGAGGGAGGTGTGGGGGGGGAGGGCCTAAATGGGCGATGGGCATTAACAAAGGCACTTGTTGGGATTAGCAGTAGGTGTTATATGTAAGAGATGAATCACTGGGTTCTACTCCTGAAGCTAAGACTACATTATATGTTAATGAACTAGAATTTAAACAAGAAGAGAAAAAATATATATGCACTTCTGTTAATTGCAGCATTATTTATAATACCCAAGATATGCAAGGAAGCTAAGTGTCCATTGATAGATGGATAGATATATATATGGCTTAATAATATTCCATTGTATATATTATATATATAGTATATGTGTATATATTGTATATATATTATATATACAATGGAATATTATTAAGCCATGAAAAGAATAAATTCTTGCAGTTTGCATCTACAAAGATGAATGGACTTAGAGGGTATAATGCTAAGTGAAATAAGTCAGTCAGACAAAGGCAATTACCATATGATTTCATTCATATGTGGAATTCAAGAAACAAAACAAAGAATAAAAGAGATATAAAAAGACTTAAATACAGAGAACAAACTGGTGGTTACCGGCAAGCAGTGTAGCGGGAGAGGTGAAATAGGTAAAGGGGATTAAGAGTACACTTACCTTGAGCACTGAGCAATGTATAGAATCGTTGAATCATATTCTATATCTGAAACTAATATAATACTGTATGTTAGTTGCACTTTAATTACAAAAGAAAAATAATAAAAAAAGACAAATTAAAATTTTAAAAGCAGCACAGCTATAAACCTGTGCTAATGCACACAGCTGTTCATTTTCTCCTCACACAGAGACTGCCATGGGATTTTTTAAACATCCCAGACGCACCTTCTGCTGAAATCTGTTCTTCAGAGAAAGATGATTACTCTTTTAGCACATCCCTGTTAATTTTGTTGGTACATGCTACTCTTTTCCTTGCCTGGGAGAAACTTCACTCAATGTCTCTGAGCCAGTGTCTCCTCTGCCCCTCTGCTTCAGCTCTGGCCTCTCGCCATGTGGCAGATCTTCTGTGTTTTATACCTGGACTGTGGCCCCTGGTCCCTCCTGGCATTAGTCTTACTGGTGTATTTTGTAACATAGCCCACGGTTTCTTAAGGTCATATGCTTTTTAACCTCCTTTTATGGGGGAGGAGAGTGGATTTTATCATAGAACAACTTTATTAGATGAAAATATTTTATCCACTTTCTAATAAAAAGAAAATAAACAAACCAACAAAAAACCCTCAACAACCTTCTCCATCAAGTCAGTTGACAAACAGAGCTTCCCAATACTTCTTTCTTCTCATACAGACTGGTGCCTTTTCAGACACACTTTACATTTGTCCTAGCAAAAATATCTTAATGGATGTTAAGAAGTATTTCAAGCTGTATTCAAATGGATTTATCATTAAGATCATTCATTTGTGATTTGTGATTGTTACTATTTTAACTAACAGGTACTCAGAATTCTAGCTTGTATATCAGCTTTGCCAAGGAAAAGAGGTCCACCTGTTGGAATTACTCAGTTTTGAGATTTATATATAAGGAATACCTATCTATAAACCTGTCCACATCTTAATCTATAAAATCAATGATTGCCCTATCATAAAACTTCCTAAGTTCAAGAGAGGTTAAATCTAATGTTTATGAAAATATTTTATTTAGAGAACTAAAATTAGCATAAAGTTGCTAAGACTGAACCATATTAATAAAAAACTTGTATGAGATGAAGTAGCAAGAGCAAAACTTTAGGAGACAGGAAACCTGGGATGGAGGCGGGCTGTAAGAACGCTGTGTGACATTTGCTTTGTGCAAGTCAGCGATCGCCTTTATAGTGCAAATTTCACCGTGTATAAAGTGTGAATAACAAGACCGGACTTTAGGTTGCGTTAGGATTAAAGTAAAAGAAGATAATGAATGTAAAGTTTTTAGTATTGTTCCTGGCATGAAAAAAAAGTGCTTTACATATGTTAATTTCAATTATTGTATTTTTAAGGCTTGTGGAGATCTGGCATAATTAATACGATACAAGAAGGGCCTGGGTGGCTCAGACGATTGAATGTCCGACTTCGGCTCAGGTCACGATCTCACGGTTTGTGGGTTCGAGCCCTGCGTCAGGCTCTGTGCTGACAGCTAGCTCAGAGCCTGCTCCAGACTCTGTGTCTCCCTCTCTCTCTGACCCTCCCTTGCTCACACTGTCTCTCTCTCTCTCTCTCTCTCAAAAATAAATAAAACATTAAAAAAATTTTTTTAAATCAATATGATACAATGAAAGAAATGCTAGTTTGTTTTATTACTCCTCCCTGAAGTCAATTTATTTACTTATCTATTTATTTATTAAAAAAAATTTTTTTGCAAGAGCTCAAGTGGAGGAGGGGGACAGAGGATTCAAAGCCTACTTTGCACTGACAGCTATAGGCCCGAAGTGAGGCTTGAACTCACAAACTTTGAGATCATGACCTGAGCCGAAGTCAGACACTCAACCGACTGAGCCACCTGGGTGCCCCCAACTTCTGCATTTAGACATCAATGCAAAAAGACAAACAAAAGAGAAAGTGGGTCTTGTGGAAGCATATATAATCTGTACACATGATTAAAATGTTCTGGGGCGCCTGGGTGGCTCAGCTGGTTAAGCATCTAGCTTCAGCTCAGGTCATGACCTCACAGTCATGGGTTCAAGCCCAGCATCAGGCTCTGTGCTGAGGGCTAGCTCAGAGCCTGGAGCCTGCTTCAGGTTCTGTATCTCCCTCTCTGACCCTCCCCTGCTTGCACTGTCTCTGTTTCTCAAAAATAAATAAAAAACATAAAAAAATTAAAATTAAAATGTTCTGAAATTTACTGAAGGCTAGACTGGAAACAGAATATTTCATTTTCACTGATTTATTATCTTCTTATATTGCTAAAGTTATTACCAACCATTATCTTATTTTATTCTTTCAATGGTCTGTCTGATTGTTAACCTTATTCTACAAATTAGACATTTGTAGCTAAAGATTCATAAAATAAACTGACCAAATGTTCATGGACTCTGTAGGAAAGTAATAATAATATTAATTCACATAGTCTTCATTTCCAGTTGGCTGTTGTTTGTATGATGCCCCATTACTTCTAACAGTATGAAACTTTGTAAAAATTATTAAGTTCTGTACATTTACATTTACATACTTATAAAATGCAAGTTCTCTAAATTTATGAGTAATCCCTTTCCTAAACTGAAGCTTCTTAAAAAAGCACATAAAGTATTTATGATAATTTAAATGACAAACAACAATATTCATTCCATTGTGCTTGCCTGTAAAATGAAGATAATAGAAACACACTATTTTAAAACTTGTTTCTTTTTGAGCATTTATAATAGTGCTGAATTAAGTTTCAATAAAATAAAACAAGACGATGGACTACATTGAGAAAATTGTCTAGGGTCTATGGAGAGGGAAATTATGTTTCTGTGAAATGGTATATAATTTTATGAAACCCATAAAACGGTACTAGTATTTATAGAGCAATGCTTACTTTTGAACCCTCCAGATGAACTGATTTTGGTTAGAAACTTCCAACCTCAGATCTCACAATGGATAGGGTAAACATAATTTTAAAAAATCCCCTTAATCATTTGAACTATTATTTCCAAGGGTATTGCATATAGGAGTTATTCAATTCATGTTTGTGATCATTGACAAAATTGGTGTTGTATAGAAGAAATAGTATAACTTTAGAGTTGAATGGTCCAAAGAGACCCACATCCTAGTCTGGATATACATTAGCTATGTGGCTTTGGGCATATTAATCTTTCTAAAACCTCATTTCCTTATCTTTAAAACAAGGACTCTGTCAGCATTATTCCAGGATTAGATGTCATCTGTGTGACGGTTCTGAAATGTAGTACATGTTTCATAAAAGATGGTGATTGTCTGAGTATGGGTTTCCCTGAAAGCAGAATCTGAGACAAAGACTTGAGTGCAGGCAGTTTATTTGAGAAGCAATACCAGGGAATGTAGGAGAGAGGGAACCTGGTGATTGAGACAGGCAGGGGAGCTGAGGTAGAGTGTGTGTAGCGTCCATGAGGACCCATTCCCACTAAGACCTCTGAAAATGCAAACTACCTCCCCTACTTACCCATTTGCATAAAAGAAAGACCAGAGCATTTGTCCCCTGGCATAGTTCATATTCTCTAAGGATCTTTTTTCCCCCACTTCATTTTAAGAACTGTCACATACTTATACTTTTTTTGGTCCAGGTGTGTGTTTATGACTGCAAAAACACTCTAAGGCTTGAATTTCCACTGTTTAAAATTTTTTTAATGTTTATTTATTTTTGAGAGAGAGAGAGAGAGGAAGACAGAGCGTGAGCAGGGGAGGGTCAGAGAGAGGGGGAGACACAGAATCCAAAGGCTCCAGGCTCTGAGCTGCCAGGACAGAGCCCTACACAAGGATCTGTGAGAGCGTGACCTGAGCCCAACCAGCTGAGCCACCAAGATATCCCTTGACTTTCCACTGTTTAGTCCTCAGGATTTTATGTACAAGATGGAAGACTTTATTCAACAGACTACTGCTGTCATCTTCGAGAGGACAGTAGTCAGAATGGGGGGAAATGCTCTTAGCAGGGACCTGGCTGAAGTGAAGGGATGGTCACATTAGAGAACTTGAGTACAGTGAGAAAGAGGGCATAGAATGCTCTTAGAGAGAGCTGAGGGTTGCAGAGGATGAGGGTAAAACCTTAAAGGAGAAAAGATAAATCTGATGATTTTTATGCTATCTTTGTGTGTGGTGCTCTATATACATCTGTATCATCCCTTCAGAGCCTTGTCATTCCTGAAGGCTTTCAAAGTTACACCGCTACCACCGGACCATAAAGGCTATCTGCTTTATACGGGTTTTGTGTGAGATGCGTACACATGTAGTTTTTAACCAACGTTCAAGTCGTCCTCTAACTGGAGTATTGTATACCTCAGCTACTTTTGGCTTGAACACTACAAGATATCTCATTGATGTATCAAGCCCTTCTAATTGTCACACTGTGCATCTAGTCATCTTATACCTGATACTAATTTGCAATTAATGTGCAAGTCTCAGGGTAATAATTAACATCAAAAGATTGCATTTGAATGCTACTTTGCTTATAAGAAAAAAATTTTCATAGAAGTTCTCATTTAAATATCACAGTAAAGGGGAGCATATTGCTGTTAAAGATACTGGGACCCAAGTTTTGTGGCTTCTTAAAGTCCATATGGTTTCCTCAGTCCATACTGTGTGGACTCTTAAATGTAGAATTTCTATCTCCCAGTGCAGTTTTCATTCCACTATACATAGCTATGCTATCATAATATTTGTATGCTATATGCTGTACATTGTTTTATAAATTGATATTCTGTATTAGCTAAGTACATCATTGATATTTCTTGATTATCCAAAGAATATATTTCAAAAATAACTTATATTAAAAAATTTTCGCATAAAGGCATTTACATACATAGAGGCATATATGTATTTGTGATCTACTCTAAAAAAGTAGACTTATAAAATTCAAAATATTATTAATATCATTATTATATGCTCAAAATATTATTAATATCATTATTATATGCTCAATTCTGGGAGTAATGAAATATCTAGAACTAAATCTAGACATATAGATATATGAAGGGATTTATTTTCGGATTTGCCTAACCTGATTATGGAGACTCAGAAGTCCCATGATCTTCCATCTGTAAGCTGGAGAACCAGGAAGGTGAGTTCACATCCAAAGAACCGGGGGGTGTGGGGGGTGGGCAGTGGTGTAAGCCTGAGTATAAGCCAAGAACTGGGGGTTTGGGGGGACAGGGTGATATAAGTCCTGTTCTGAATTCTTGGGCCCAAGAACCAGGATCATTGATGTTCAAGGGCAAGAGAAGATAGATGTTCCGGCTTGAGACATAAAATTCATAGTTCCTCTGCCTTTTCACTCTATTCAGGCCCTAAATATATTGTATGATACCTACCCACATTGGAGAGAGGCATCTTCTTTACATGGTCTGCCAATTCAAATGCCAATCTCTCCCAGATGCACACTCATAGACATACCCCAAAATAATGTTTAATAAGGTCATCCCTTAGGCAGTCAAGTTGACACATAAAATTAACCCCAGCATACAATTATTTGTCTAATCCAATAATATTGAAATATGTTCAGAAATGTGGAATGGAAATGAATTAGACTAGAGATTGAAAGGTGGAAAGGTTTACATATGATGAAGACTGGGAAAGGGCATAGAATTAAGAAGTGAGAAAAGGTTGTTTTTCAAAAGTGATAAAATTGGTTTAATTCAATGGTAGAGTGGAACTAGATTCCTTAACATGAATCAAGGCACTGACACCAAAACTGTGCTTTCAGTCATTATATTCTTTGCCACCTTGCACTTATATCTGGGGGGGAGAAAGCAGTCTCAGTTGTTTGCTATTGATGAAGCAGTCAGAATTCCTAACTGTATTAAATTTCAACTTACCAGATTTCTACATGATGAAAAAAGAAGGACTTCTAAACTTCCAAAGTTGGATGGTTCTCTCAAGGAAAAACTCTTATGAGATTGAGTTGCAAGCAGCACTAGCTGCTTTTTTCATGGACTGCCATTTCAAACGTGGGTATATGGCAGATATTTCCTTGAAAATGAAAGAAGCAGCTTGTCACTTAAAATGACTGACGGAATTTGTTGCCAATGATAACATTTGAGATTTCAAGCAAAAAGTAGAATTTTGGAAAACATATACTATCACCATGAGCTTGATAGCTTTTCAATTCATAAAGAATTTTCTGATGAAATAAATGGTGATTTTTAACAAATGTAATTTTTTAATAATGTATAATGAAATGTGTCAAAATCAAAGACTAGTATAGTTTTGTGAGCAAATTTTTACCCAGTAATAAATACACAATGTTACAAACTATACAGGGATGAAAGATCCATTCAAAGTGCAAAATAGATCAATGGATTTTAATGTAATAGTATATGGAAAGTTTATTGACATTGCTTCAGATTCTGCATTACAACTAACCTTTAAGAAACTACTATAGTTAAGTAATAGGGTAATATCAAAGAAGAATATCAATAATTATCTATAAAGGTTATTAAAATACTCCATTTTCCAACTATATTATCTATGTGAGACAGAGTTTTCTATATATACTTTAACTGAAACAACATAGAATCCAGTTGTCTTCTTTTCTTTTAATTTTTATTTTAATGTTTATTTTTGAGAGAGAGAGAGAGAGAGAGAGAGAGAGCAGGAGAGGGGCAGTGAGAGAGGGAGACACACAATCCAAAGCAGGCTCCAGGCTCCGAGATGTCAGCACAGAGCCCCACCTGGGGCTGGAGCTCACAAACCGTGAGATCATAACCTGAGCTGAAGTCGGCTGCTTAACTGACTGAGCCACCCAGGCGCCCTGCACCCCCTTCCCCCCAGTTGTCTTCTAATGAGCCAGAAATTAAAGCTATTTGCAAAAATGGAGAACAAAAGAAAACAAAAAGCCACTGCTCAATGGTTTTAAATAATATACAGATAAATTTGTTTGTGTAGTTATATATTACATTTTGAGTAAATACTTTAAAATGTGTTTACTTTTGAAACATATATTGGGCTAAACATTAGTTTTTTAATTTTATAAATTTATATTCTTTTATTTTTTAATTTTCTTTTATGCTTTTTTATTTATTATTGAGACAGAGAGAAACAGAGTATGAGTGGGGAAGGGGCAGAGAGAGAGGGAGACAGAATCTGAAGCAGGCTCCAGGCTCTGAGCTGACAGCACAGAGCCCGATGCGGGGCTTGAACCCACGAACCGTGAGATCATGACCTGAGCCAAAGTCGGCAGCTTAACCGACTGAGCCACCCAGGCGCCCCAAATTCATATTCTTTTAAATTTGTTTTAATTTCAAATACTGTAAATACTGACAGATAGAACCCACATAAACAAAAACACTTAGGTACTCTCAATAATTTATAAGATTTTGAAATCTTGAGTCCAAAAGGGGTAAGAATTGCTGCTTTGGCAGAAAGGTAACCATGAAAGATTTTTGAAACTTCAGTTGTGTCTCACATACACCCAACCTTTATAGTCCAGTAGAGAGCTGTGGTTTTAATTCCCTTTTAAATCACCTTAAAGACCAAGCTCTCGACATCCGGTGTTTCATAGAAAAGCCCCGATGGAAATCCCTTAGCTTCCTTTCCCAGACATCACTAACCATTTCGTGTGTTACGATTACTTAATGGAGATCAGGGCAAACCCTGCTATACACACCCTCATGCCTTTGCGCCCGTTCTTCCCCTTCCCTGGAAAACTCTTCATTTTCCCCCCTTCCTATATTTAACTTGTCTATCAAGATCTATTTTGGGCACATCCCCTTCAGGAAACTGTAACTGAACTCCCAATCAGGCTTCTGTGCTATTTCTTTGTGCTTCTATATCTCAATTTTAGCATTTAGCATATTACCGTGACATTTTTGCTTCTGTATCTGTTTTCTCCTGTGATTAATAAACTTCTTGAGGACACAGACCTTGTGACTAATACGTGCCTGTCACTTAAAAATGCTTGCTTGCTTTAAAGTTTCTGGCTTAATAATGCTTAATAAATGAAAATAAATTATTGCTTTAAAATGATATAGTAAAATGCTAATTCACAGAATTAATCTGGTAACAGACTTCAAAATGGTTTTAACTCAAGAAGGTCAACAGTATGACTTAAGTACAATTTTGAGAAACAAAGTACACAAATCAAACTTTCTTTTTCTCCTTGTTGACATGCAGATTAAGTAACTAAGTTTTGTAAATAAACCTTTAACAATAGATTCGTGCAAACACAACTCAGCTTTCCAAAGAAGGAGGCAATTTTTAATTCTTTTAATTTAATTTTTAAACTTTTTAATGTTTGTTTATTTTTGAGAGAGAGAGAGACAGAGCATGAGCAGGGGAGGGACAGAGAGAGAGAGAGAGACAGAGAGAGACAGAGAGAGACAGAGACAGAGACAGAATCTGAAGCAGGCTCCAGGCTCTGAGCCTTCTGCACAGAGCCCAAAGTGGGGCTCGAACTGAACTCACAAGCTGTGAGATCATGACCTGAGCCAAAGTCGGATGTTTAAACGACTGAGTCACTAATATTTTTAATGTTAGTGCCCCATATATATTTAATACCACATTTGTCTTACAAAGGCCAACTCTGACACTTTAAGGTCATTGTTGCAAATTTGATTTCATGAAAATTTGTGCAGGAGTTAAGGGAATAACAATCATATTGACTTGTTATAGGGATCATGGCTTTTTTTCAGCTACTATGCTAATGTTAAATTAATGAACAAGCTAAACTTAATTTCTTATTTGAATTAAATGTGGTCTTTAAATAGTAGTTACATTTACAATGAGCACTTTCTTAGAAATGTGCTCATCGACCTACAATGACCCAACCTTAAATTTATCTGGACACAGAAAAGGCATTTGACTGCAGGACTGATAGATAAGCACTTATCATTAATATTTCTACACATTAATGCCGTTGAACGGCAGGCCACGGGTGACAGGGACTTGTTTGATTGCTTTTCCAGGTGTCTTTCTATTTAAGCCATTCCCTTCCTCACCGTGGAGGCTGGTTAGCATACTGCCTGGGTTGAGTTTCCTCAGCTTCCTTGCCAAGGGCTGCCCTGCTGTTGCTCCATCATTGGGGTAACCAGCTGTTACTTATTTAAAGCCTCCATCACTTAGTATGACAGAGTAACTTAATTATGCCCTGCTTTGGAGATGTTAAATGAAATTATCTTCAAAACAAGTGCACTTCATTTAATATTTTTCTCCATCAAGTACTTGAACTGTGACATTTACGTCATAAGCACTGAGTAAGCAAACACTTCATAAATTGAGGCCTTCAGATAGAGTAATTATCGTTGAGCAGCGCTCTGCTCTAAAGTACCTGAGATAAAAATTGTGGTGGCTGATGCTCAGGTCTGTATAAAAGGGCTTGGGAAAAATGAAAATTTGACAAACAGATAATGAGCTGCAGTTATCTACACTTTGGACCAAATTTTGTTTTTCAGATTTGGGTTAGGATGACACTTGTGGTTGTTATAATCCCTTCAGTGGATCGGAAAATCTCCTGGTGAGGATGAAAATGGAGGGTCAGCTAAAGATTAAAAATATATACAGTTTTTGAAAGTCCCCTTTGAAAATTCTGTTTAGTTGGAGGACTACATTTCACTTGGGAATGTGGAAAATAGAATATTCCAAATTGTCTTAGGAGAGCAACTGACACTGATTGATTAAATGTGTTCGATGTTCCTGAGAGAGAAGGACTGATCAATGGTCATTTGGATTTGGCAACATGGAGGTGAAGACAAAGTACAGTTTTCCTAGAGCCTAATTGGAATGGGTTCAACAGAGATTGGGAGAAAAGCAAGTGGATTCAGCAAATAGAGATAACAATTTCACTGAATTTTACTATAAAATAGTAAAATAAATATTTTTAATGGTTGGGAATTAGAAAGGGGAAATTATCAGAAGTGCTGTCCTTTAACAGGTAAAAGACATGGAATCTTGCTCACAAATGGTGAGTTGGCCTTAGATCATAAGAGAAAAGACAGAAATAATTATTACAGAAGCCAGCAGGTTCTGAATGTGGTTTAGAAGTATGTGGAAGTTCTCTGTCTTTTCTGTTTTCTCAGTGAAATAAGAACTAGTTATCAGACAAAGGTGAGAAGAGTGGGTATTGCAATTTTAAGGAAGGAGATGTAAACTAGCCATCTTCTTGAGGAGTGGGGCAGTGATTTCATGAGAATCTAATAGCATCAAAGGAGGCCCATTTGAAGCTTACCATAAACAATTTAAAATGAGGTGAATTTACAAGCTCACGTTTAGCTTTCCAGTGGGTGCAGGCAGAAAAGTGGCGGTGAGTTCTATCTAAAAAGGCTTAGGATTCGGTTTTCTGGAATGAGCAATGACAGGAGAGAGGAATAAGGGAATGGAGGATGTTTGCAAAGCAATGTTTTTGATGCCAGTCAATGAAATGTAAGACATAAGGAAGGACCAGAGGAATGTGAGAGGGCTTAAATACTGGTGTAGTGTTGGAAAGAGGTTGAAGAATGATTAGCCCTGGTACAGAAGGAAGAGGCAGAACGAGTCAGATGATCAGAACTTAGGATGCTGTAAGGTGAGCCGTGGGCGAACGTCCTATTATTATCATGACAAAGGGGATGAACGGCACAATTATTGCAAGTAAGGGATACGAGAAGCTGAGAGGCCATGGAATTGGACCAGTGTTGGTTTAGATACTGATATTGACAATAGTGGGAGAGAGAGAAATAATTTGTCTGATAAATCTTCAATATTACATAAGTGGTACTTTGTCTCCTTTCTTGTTATTCAGCATTTTTATTCTGTTTGTAGCAGTTGTCTCTAATTTTAGGCATGTGACATGGGCAGATATTGAAATTTTATGGTCAATACCACATATCCAAAATGTCCTACAGCACTTTATGGTCTTTATGGTTTATGAGACAATTTCACATGCATTATCTCATTTTATTTTCATAGTTATCTAGTGAGGCAATTAGAGACGGTATTGTTGTAACAGTTTTATAGATGAGGAAATTGAAGTTTGATGATATTAAATCATTTGCCAAAGTTGGTATGGCTGAAAACGACAGATTTTCCATGAGAATATATTCCATATTGATATGCTTTGATAGTGTTAACTGGAAGAAATTTATTAAGTATCAAAACCAAATATATTTATCTCATTCTTTGATGTTTTTACAAAAGCCTTGCCTTTACATGAACATTTTTACACAATGGGAATTTATGATAAGAAAATGTATTCTTTTTAAATCCTAAGATGCATTTCAGTTTGGTGATAAAATACACTTTGATCTTTTTTCTGTCCTTTTCTTAAACACTGAATGTTTTTAATTTTTTTAGAACTTCTAGTATTCTTAAGATGCCTTGGTTATTAGAAGGCAATATGTTATTAAGAATGTACATGTTTCTTAACAGGTGCTACACTAACTATTCTTATGAATATAGATATAAAAGTAAGTAAAATACTGAAAGCAGCAATTCAACAGAACATTAAAACACTTTCAAATTGAGAAAATAATAAATATACCAGAGTATCTAATTAATTGATCAAATCATAAAAGCTTTAAGATCCTATCAGTGAATCATGTAAATCAAAAACAAAACAAAACAAACAAACAAAAAAACAAGCTAGGAAATTCTCTCTACCTGTTATTTTTTTAAAAGAAAAAATATCTTTGACAAAAATAATAATAGATGTTCCCATTTTATAATGAAGTGTGTGTATCTTAAAGATTTAGCATCATTCATAATGATGAGATCCCAGAGGGATTCTTTACAATATCGGCAACAAAAGAGGGATGTTTATTTGCATCAGTTTTATTTAGAATTTGTCCAGAATTTTAGGCCAGTACAATTAGATATTAAACAAAATTAAGAGTCTTAGAGATTAAAATTTAAAAAAAATCAACATCTTCTATCCTATCAGTTAGAAAATGTAATGTTACAAAGCATACCCTATTTATAGTGGAATCATTAAACCCCAGGAATAATTCTAACAAGAAAATATAATATAATAAAATATAATTTATAATAAAAATACAATATAGAATAACAATTCTTACAAGAAAATTACAGGATTCCATTCAAAGACTGAAAGCAAGATTTGAATAAAGTATGGATTCTGTAGAAAGGAAGACTTAAAAAGTGTAAAAATGCCGATTCTTAAGTTAACCCAAATTCATTAAAATTAATATCTTATAACTTAAAAAGCATTGTTATCAAATTAATAGAAAAAAACTTTCTTTGGGACGTCAGAGTGGCTTAGTTGGTTAAGCACCCAACTTTGACTCGGGTCATGATGTTATGGTTCTTGAGTTCAAGCCCAGCATAGGGCTCTGTGCTGACAGCTCAGAGCCTGGAGCCTGCTTCAGATTCTGTCTCCCTCTCTCTTTGCTCCTCCCCTACTCATGCTGTCTCATTCGCTCCAAAATAAATATACATTTTAAAAAAATTTAAAGAAAAAAGACTTTATTAATTTGATAGTGAATAGTTAAAAAATGCAGAAAAATCCTACTTAATGGTGAATTATTGAAAATTTTTTCCATGAATTTCAGAAATTTGGTTTCTTACACTGGTATTCTTATCCAAGACAGACAAATAAAAGGCATAAAGTTTAAAAAGGAAAAAACCCTCACTACTTACAGATGACATGAAATGTGAATATAGATATTCTAAAAGATTCTACAGCTAAGTTGTTAGAATTAATAAGTAAATTTAGGAGAATGTGCCATGTGCACTCGAGAAGAAAGTGAATTCCCTAGCGTCAGGATGCAGAGTTCTAAATATATCTATTAATTCCATCTGCTCCAGTGTGCCATTCAAGTCCATTGTTTCTTTAATGATTTTTTGTCTGGTTGACCTATCCATTGTTGTAAGTGGGGTATTAAAGTCCCCTGCAATTAGCATATTCTAATCGATAAGATTGCTTCTGTTTGTGATTGTTTTATGTATTTAGGAGCTCATGAATTCGGCGCGTAAATGTTTATAATTGTTAGCTCTTCTTTATGTAGAGACCCTGTAATTATTATATAATGTCCTTCTTCATCTTTTGTTACTACCTTTATTTTAAAGTCCAGTTTGTCCAATATAAGTATGGCTACTCCTGCTTTCTTTTGGCGTCCATTTGCATGGTAGATATTTCTCCATCCCCTTACTTTCAATCTAAAGGTGTCTTCAGGTCTAAGGTGAGTCTCTTGTAGACAGCAAATAGATGGGTTTGGGGTTTTTATCCATTCTGCTACCCTGTGTCATTTGACTGGAGCATTCAGTCCATTGACATTCAGGGAAATACAAATCAAAACCACACTGCGATGCCACCTCACACCAAAATGAACAAATCAAGAGAATATAGATGCTGGTGAGGATGTGGAGAAACAGGCACCCTTTTACACTGTTGGTGGGAATGTAAACTGGTGCAGCCACTCTGGAAAACAGTGTGGAGGCTCCTCAAAAAACCATCGATAGAACTCCCCTATGACCTAGCAATAGCACTGCTAGGGATTTATCCAAAGGATACAGAAGTGCTGATGCATAAGAGCACATGTACCCCAATGTTCATAGCAGCACTTTCTACAATAGCCAAATCATGGAAAAAGTTTAAATGTCCATCACCTGATGAATGGATCAAGAAGATGTGGTATATATATATACAATGGAGGACTATATGGCAATGAGAAAGAATGAAATCTAGCCATTTGTAGGAAAGTGGATGGACCTCGAGGGTGTCATGCTAAGCGAAATAAGTCAGGCAGAGAAGGACAGATACCATATGTTTTCACTCATAGGTCTCACAGGAGAAACCTAACAGAGGACTATAGGGAGAGGAAGGGGGAAAGAGAACTCGGGAGAGTGAGGGACACAAATCATGAAAAGACTATTGAATACTGAAAACAAACCATGGACTGAAGGGGGAGGGGGAGGGAGAGATGGGGGTGTTGGTCATGGAGGGGGGCACTTTGGGGAGAAGCACTGGGTGTTATATGGAAACCAATTTGAAAATAAACTATTAAAAAATTTTTTAAAAAGAATTAATAAGTAAATTTAACAAGGTCACTGGATGTAAGTCAATATATGTAATTAATTATATTTCTATACAGAAAATTAACACATAAAATGAAATTTTATAAATAAATTATTCTAATAACATATATATCAAATACCTAGAAATAAATCTGACAAAATAAGCACATGATCTCTATACTGAAACTACTAAATAATATGGGAATATATTAATGGATGGAAGTATATAAAACATTCCTGGGTGGGAAGACTAATTTTGCAAAGATATCAAATCTGCAAATTGACCTATATATTAATGCAATCCCAATCAAAATTCCAGTAGGTGCATGTGCGTGTATGTGTGTGTGTGTGAAAACTGATATAGAATTGCAAAGGACAAAGGGTACTTATCATCTGTCTGTTTATCTATCACCATCTAAGTATTCATTTACCTGTCTATCAATTATCTACTTATTATCTATCTATCTTAGAAGTTGGTTCTGCTTCTCTGGTTGAATCCTGACTGATATGATCTATAAATATTTTTGTCTAAATAAATCCATTTCTAGTAGTAATTCTAAAGAAATGTTATATTCAGAGTAAAAATACCTGAGCAAAAGATATCCATAAAGATGTGGAGGAAGTAGAAAATATGTAGTAAGCATAAAAAAATAATAAAAATAAAATAAATTAAATATGTAGTAAGCAGAAGATAAATGATGGACTAAAAGTTCAGGCTTTGAAATATGGATAAGGAGTGATGAGGAATGTAATTTTAGATAATATGGCCCCAATAGAAACAAAAATCTAAATAAATAATACCAGGGTATTAATTTAATTTGTTGTCAATAGGATTGAAATTATGCAGCTATTAAAATTTTATTAATAAACATGGGTATTTCTAAGAAGTGCTTTTGAATGTCTGTGGCCAAATACTTAATATTTGCAGTATTCTAATTATGTAAAATGTATGTTCATTTAAATATAATATAAAAACATAATTTATTATATAAAATGTAACGACTGAAAGTTTTGTTAAAAGTGAGTTAACTTTCTAAAAAGGAAATTAGCCTCATGTGAAGATCACAATTTCCTTAAATTAAAAGAAAATATATGGTAACACATTGTCAGCCTTTTGACAGAACAAAATTCACTAAAAACCACACATTGTAGAACTGAGTTATCAATGAACCGAATACATATAATGTATAGTGTTTTTTGTAGCAAGATAAAAGTTTATAATTTCTTATTGACCTTGTGTAAATACATTGATAAATGCAAACTAGTGTTCAAAAGCGTAGCAAAATCAACAATAAATAGTTCATAAGCATACATTTGCAAAGCTATTCAATTATTATGTTCCTAAATTTAAAAAAATATATGAGTTTTAAAATTTTATTTTCTAATTCATTAAGATAATCCCTATTTCAGAGACAGGAGTAATTCTCTATGAGGGCAATTAGCTTTACTCATTGTCATGTTGGAAGAGTCATGCAAACCCCAATACAATAATATTTCTATATATTTGTCTGGTTAACAAGGGATATGGCTTACTTAGTTCACTTCATCCACTTCCTCAGTGGCAAGAGGGAGCTACTAAAAGGTGATCTCATTTACATCCTTTCATTAGTTATTCTCTGTTGTTTTTCATAAAACACACACATATACACTCATGCACTTGTAAATTGAAGGGCATATCTCCTTTGTTTAGTTTCTCCTTTGTTTAGTTTGTAAAAGCAGTTTTTATACAGTGTAGAAAAATTTAGGGGTGCCTGGGTGGCTCAGTCCGTTGAGAGTCTGACTTCAGCTCAACATGATCTTGTGTTTTGTGAATTCGAGCATCACATCTGGCTCCATGGCTCAGAGTCTGGAGCCTTCTTTGGATCTGTGTCTTCCTCTATCCCTCTGACATGCACCTTCCTGGCTTGCACTCACACTCTCTCTCTCTCCCCGCCCTCTCTCTCCCTCTCTCTCTCTCTCTCCCCCCCCATATAAACATTAAACAATTTTTAAAAAGAACATTTTAAAAACCTTAGACCAAAAAAACAGAAAGAGATAAATATACCCATGATTCCATTGCTCATGAATGGTCAGGGCTAATGTTTAGGTTTATTTCTTTCTAACTTTGGTCTTGAGGTAAATGTCTTGGGATGGTAGCATAGATGCAGATCTGTCTCAACTTACATTATTCTTTAAGTTACTGTTTCCCATGGCTGTGCCATTATTTACCTCTTCATTCTATTTTTGGTCAGTGGGTTATGTTATTTTAAAAAACCTTAAATAATTACTAATAATCATCTTTGTGAATAAGTCTTTGCTCACATATATGATTTTGTTTGTTTTATTTTGTTTTTTCTTATTGATACAGTATTTATTTGTCTTCCCTCTGTCAAATCTGGAGCCAACCACGTTCCCCAGGCTGCCTGGGGAGGTATAGGAAAAGGAGCATACAGGGCAGATGAGACACTGGAAAAAGACCTATGGGAAGTGGAGACAGCTCTGTCACATGGAAAAGAGGAAGAGAAAGGCCAACATCAGGCAAAAGAGTCCCATGGCCTCCAGGAGGGCAAAGCGCAGAATGGTGTGGGAGAAGAGCTGTTGCTTGAGAGAGGGGTTCCTGGCATAACCAGTGAGGAGGCTCCCAAACACAGTCCCAGGCCCAACCCTAGCGCCAGCCACACCTACCTTGGCAGCCCCGGCCCCAGTGCACTTGGCACTGTGTCCTGTCCCTTGAAATGGCACTGGTTCGGAAGCTGTGGCTGGGAATTCGTGAGTTCTGGGGGTGTGGGGCTGCCAAGCTGCTAAGGCTCCATCTGTCAGTGTCTCCAGTGGATTAAGCACCACTGCAGACGGTGATCAGCTCAGCAGCGGAGAGGGGCTGCTGACCAAGAAGGGGGCGGAGACTAACTTTGCACAGGGGGACATTTTCAGGGGATGAGGGGCTGTGGCCAGAGAGTGGCTCCAGGTGCAGAGAAAACAGGGAGGGGCGGGGAGGGAGGGGGCAGGAAGAGCAAAGGTGATTTAATTTTATTCCTAATGTGAAACTACTGTCTTGATAACAAAAAAGAATCAAATTAATATTTTTCATTTTTCCTGATATTTTAAGTATTGATGGTAGAAACTTTTCTTAGTAAGAAATGAATGTTTACCTTAGTTGATTATCAATTTTCTTTTGTTTTTCCCTTGAATTCAATTTTTTTTTTTTTTAGAATTTATGAAACTTTGCTCCTTTTCCTTTTTTAGAGCCATACAATCCACTGATCTGGTCAAAGGGATCCCAGCCGTGGCACTCACTAGCCCTGTGACCTTGAACAAGTGTCCAAACACTCTGCACTTCATTTCTTCATCTGTGTAGTGTTTATAAACATTGTGCCTCCTTCAGAGAGCTGTGAGAATTCATATAAAGCAAGAAGGCAGGAGAAGTGGTTAGAAGAGCCTGGCACATAATAAACACTATTGTAAACATTTCTTATTATCCTAGGTTTGGGGGACTCTCCTGCCTTCTAGTACTCTCTTTGGTTTTGTTCCAGTTAGTAAGACTTGCTTTCTCCTCCCTGACTAGAGTTTTCTGAGTTCCCACCTGGATCATCTTTTCTTCAGGATGACCTGATCTTTACCTCTAATTATCTCTTTGGCTTGGCTGTATTGTTTCAGTCTTATTGCCCCTGATCAACCCTTTGTGAAAGCCAGATGTTCCTAAACTCCTTATATTTGACAGAAAAGCTGAATGCAGAAATACTTGAGGGAATATATCTGTACTGAATAATATTAACACCCAACCGCTGTATATTATTTCAGTATTTTCAGAATGCTTTTTGTAAAAATTTTTCTAATGTTTTATTTATTTTTGGGAAATAGAGAGAGAGAGAGAGAGAGAGAGAGAGAGAGAGAGAACGAACACGAGCAGGGGAGGGGCAGAGAGAGAGGGAGACACAGAATCTGAAGCAGGCTCCAGGCTCTGAGCTGTCAGCACAGAGTTAGACGCGGAGCTCAAACCCACAAACGTGAGATCATGACCTGAGCCAAAGCTGGACGCTCAACTGACTGAGCCACCCAGGCACCCCATTCAAAATGCTTTTTTATACAGTATACATAATCAACCCTATTAGCTTATCAGGTCAGGAATAATTTTTCCTGTTTTATATGTGAAAAGAGACTCATAGAAGTTAATTTATTGGCTTGGAGTTATCATATCTTTTACAAAACAGGTATGATTTACACACATTTAAATTTGGCTTTCTGACCCCTTCATAGGATGATAGTAGCACCAGATCGAGTCTTCAGAATATATTAGTTAGGCTTTGCTAGGGTATGCTGCATATATAACAACTCAAAAAAAAAAAAAAAAAAGCAACAGTGGTTTATTTGTCACCAGCATTCCTTGTCAGGGATTTTCAGTTCACTGCTGAAGGACAGCTCCATCTGGAATATACCATTCTCTTGGCAGAGAGAAGAGCAGGAACGAACCACTCAATGATGCTTAGAGCTTCTTTTGCTCAGGCAGAAGATGATGACCCTTGATAAAGATGAGACGAAGGAAATCCTTCCCCGAAGAGTGGTTCAAAAATCATATGACAATAAGCAAAGATGTGCAATCATTATGGGGAAAACAGGAGTAAATAATTGAGGACAATAATATCTAATAGAAAATCATGAATTTTTCTGAAAAGGACACACAGGGAAGTCTCTGCAATTAGAAACCAAATATAAATGTTAAAAAAAAAAGTAAGTTATAGAACTTGGAAAAAGTTTACTGTATGAGAGATTACTCAATGATAATTCTGTAGCTTTTTTTTTTTTTTTTAGGTATTCAGAGGTTGGCAATAGTTTTTCCAGTGACAAGGAAGTTGGTTAGAGGCAGTGCCAGATGTGGACTGGCCGAGGGAAAGAGGTCAAGAGAGAGAGCTGTACATCAGGCACAGATGCTAAGTTGCTGACTCTGGAAATTTAGACGATTAATTTGACGGCCCAACTTCCTTTTGGAAGTGCTGAGTTATATAGGTTTACTTTCCTATAAACTCCCTCAGGTACTGAAACCTATATAAAGTGCCTGAAATGATTCTTCCTTGAAAATTTATTAGAAAACCTAGCTTGGTTCTTTCTTTCCCTAACCAAAGAGCGAGGTCACTGAACCTAAGAATAAATCTCATGGCTTGGGATTATATTTGATAGACTAGACACTTTGTTAGAACATGGTAATGATGTTCTCAAGGTCGATCGTTACAATTCATCTGAGGATATTGTAAATTCGTTTGTCTGACTTAGCCATAGACAGCATCCTTCACTGGGCTCAGCTGTCACACATCAGCCAGAGGGGCTGACTACCCGCTTGGTCAGTACAAACCCTCCATCTGCAGAGAAATAGCTCAGAGTGAATGCCCTGAGTACCCATTGTACTTCCCACTCACACAACAGTCTGAGGCTGTTTCTGGTTTTCTGGCTGCTCTCCTCCATGTGGTGATTCAGGAATTCCTATTTATTCAATCATAGAGTTTTCCCATCCTCCAGTTTTCATTAGCATAAATGCACAGTTAGCGAAAGGGGCAAGGGCTGTGGAGAACGTACACACACCTCTTGGTTTCTTGTAGTACATTCTTTAAAAACACTTTTGGGGCACCTGGGTGGCTCAGTCAGTTAAGCCTCTGACTTCGGCTCAGGTCAGATCTCACGATCGTGGGTTCGAGCCCCGCGTCAGGATTTGTGCTGAGAGCTAGCTCAGAGCCTGGAGCCTACTTCTGGTTCTGTGTCTCCTTCTCTCTCTGCCCCTGCCCCTCTCATGCTCTGTCTCTCTCTGTATCAAAAATAAATAAAACATTAAAAAAAATTTTTTAAAAAGACTATAAAAAAACACTTTTATGGCATTTGTTCTTTATTTTCCACATTATATTGGTTGCAAGCTAGTTTAAAGGCCACACTGTTTCTAGTCAGAGTTGCCTCTGCCCGATTAGGCACTTCCCAGAAACAATTCCATAAAATAGACGGAGGAGCACACAGTTTGATACCTATGCCACACCCATTATCCCAATTAAAAATGTATGTTTTTCCCCTCAAAATGTTCTCCTTGTTAAGCTACCATATTTATAATTTTGCACCTAAAGTTTCTTGGTAAGAGTAATAAAATAGGAAAAAAAAGGTACAAGACTCTTTTTTCCATAACATCAAAAGAAAGAGAACTCAGAGCTGTGTCCTCCAAGGCTATTAAAGCTTTCACTCGGGTGTAGTTGTTCTGAAGTCTGAAGCATCAATAGTTTGAACATATTTGGAGATCAGTCTATCAGATTTACCAATGGGATAATTTGTCCACATAATTCTCTACACCTGCTCTTAGGAACACAGTTTTAGCAATAGCATCCAGATGGTCCTCCAACTTAAAAATAGTTTATGTTCCAAAGTTCTGTTTATAATTGATTTGTGGTCTTTGAGATGTTAGTTTATGCACACAATGGTACATATGACAATTGTCTTTATGACATCCATAAAAGTTTATTTGATCTACCATCTAATAGGACCTTTGCAATGAAAACTATAGCAAATATTGTTGTCGTAATGTTGGTAATTAACATAAAGCCTCACACATGTAGTTTTCTGAATATAAAATATTTTATTAAAAATGTTGAACACTATATTGTATAAAATAGCTATTATGACTATGCATACTTTATTTGACATTAGCTGGGTTTACTTTTTTATTATTTAGAAAAATACAAGTTATAGTACTTTATTATTTAGGAAAATCCAAGTATTGTCACACTTGGAAAAGTCCACATTCTGTCACGGTGAAGTATGATCAAAGTTAACAGCCTCGACTTTAAAACAGCTGGAACAAGTCATAACCAGTTTAATGGCAAAAGATCCCTGTACACATTTACATTAATTCTGGTACCTTAATAGGCTGTCTGGCAAGCCATTTCCTTACAGAAACACACATTATGAAAAAAGAGAAATGCCCATCCCTTCTGGGTATTAGCTACTCGTCACACCTGGGCAACGGTGCTCACTTCACTGAAGCCTGTGAACACAGCTCTATATTTATACTAAGTGAAAAATGGGATACTTAAAGAAAAATACAGGATAATGTAAATAATCTCTTGCCAAAAGCCAATATATTAAACAAAAAGTCTTTTTTACAGCTTTTATTCCAAGAAACTTAAAGGACTATTTGAGAGTCTGGCTCTGATCGTGAGTATGAGTGGCTGAGATGGATGAAGTACAACATCACAGCAAATGAGGAGGATAAGGAAAATAATCTAAGTAATACATCAGGGCGATGGAACAGACATGTACATGGATGTGAATTTATCCAAAATAACTGCATTGCTTGAGATAGAGAGTGAGGCTATGAGCAGAGCTGGATCCTCCAATGAAAGAGGGTAAATGATGGCAGGTATAGAAGCAAGATGAAAGAGGATATAAGGTTGAATGTTATTATAGTTAATGAGGTAAGGTATTTGAGGAAACGGATGAGTCTGTAATGATCCAGAAATAGCAAAGGGGAGTAACAACACCCTAACCTATTGTCTTCCTTGAGGGATATGGATCAAGGGAATAAAAACAACCATCACTTGAGGGACTGGAGGGGAAACAATATTTTTAGGAGAGAAGTTTCAGCTAAAGCCACAGGATAGAGGCAGAGAGGAGAGACTGGGCCTATGGAGGAGTTTGCTGTAGAATTGCATTACAAAGCACTCTAAAGTTGGTGACAGGTGAGCATAAGGTAAAGAGCTGAGTGAATTTCAAGAAAATTCCAGTATTCTGCTTGATGGCTCAGTAGAATATTTAATTTCAGAGCTCATCATTTTGGATGCTGACTGATTACAAGAGTAATCTGGTGACTTTACCTTCAACAGAGCAACATAGGGCCCCAGAAGGAGAAGACTCAGTGAGTCAGGCCATTCAGGGCCTAAGCAGTGTTCCAATTGATCTGCGTGGAGTCAAAATGAATCATCTGCATGCAGCATATCAGTGAAGCGAATTCTGGTCCTATGCTTTCTGGAAGGGGAGAAATCTGAGATGAATTCTGGGTTCAGTCTCCCAGGAGAGTTACATGCTTGAGATTTCTGAGTGATTGTTGGCTCTAGAATATACTTGACAAATTTCTTGGCTCTAGCTCATACTTCACAATCTCTTGTTCTAACTTAAATTATTTGCAGTACTGTGCATAGGATAATATGAATGTCAAGAAATCGTCCTGGTGGCTGGTGGAAACTACTGTGCAAGGGACCTTGAGTTAGCTTCTAGAAACTTCACTCTTAAGTATATGCCTCTGCTAAAGCTGAGCAAGGGTTTTCAGCTTCAGTGGGATTATAGAACAACCGAGCTCTCTTTCACATCATAGAATTTATGGAATAATCTGTAGGAAGAGGAACTTTTAACCATGATAGAAAAAGTGTAAGCCTTCTAAAAACATTCTCCACATTTCACTGGTTGTTATTTGATACCCACAAGTTCTTTAGGCTGTGATTGCTGGATGCCTCACTCGATGTCTCAGACCCATTTGAAATAATTCTCTTTTCCTGAAAGCTGTCATTACTACAAACAACTGAACTTCCAACATGAGGTACTTAGTGCCAATTTCTGTGCTCAGTACACAGTGAAGCAGATCACTGGTCTGATACTAGTAGCA